>NC_143194.1:32283939-32586969 GCF_051530095.1 Phoenix dactylifera
GCCTTCTCTGCTGCTGGAGCTGCCGTCCTCTCCGCGATCCTCGTGAATCCTCTCGATGTCGCTAAGGTATCCCGCACGTTACTTGAATTCTCGCAATTACCATTTTCTTCTTTTATAAGCTTTGTCTTCTTGAGAAGTTGTTCTTGTTTTAAAAGTTCTTGTGCACGCGATCACTAATAATTTTGTATTCTTGAATCTTTTGAGAAACAAAAAAGTTCTTGAATCTTTGACGACGTGGATTGCTTCGCTTGCTACCTCTTATCGTAGAGCCAGTCGATCTCTACTTGCGACGTTCTTATTGTCGTAAAATACTTGTTCTTGTGACACTTTACAGGGATCAAGATTTTCTTGTTGAGAAAGTACTTATTTTCTTGTTTTAAAACATCTTATTTACTAATTTAATGTTCTTGAATCTTGAAACTTCCATGACGTAGATTGTTTGATCGGATACATCTTATTATAGAACCGGTCAATCTCCACTTGTGATGCTTATGAGGTATGTTTGTTGGAACGTCCAGGTGTTCTTTTATTATCAATAGTTTAACACATAATCATGCCTTGCAAAGACTGTAAAGATCCATATGATAACCCTTCAAATTACAGGCCTTCTCAAAAACTTGAATTGAAATTCTGTTGAAGCTTTGGAAAAATGAAAGGAAAAATATGGTTACCACTTCTCAGATTGATGTGGTGATGATGAAGCTGCTGGTGGTTGGATATTGTGTCTGACCCTCTCCTTGTGAGCAATGTTTATTGGGTTATTTATTACATCTGTTCAGAGTCAACAATGAGGTCCATGGTGGCGATGCTCATGATAATTAATTTATATGGATCTATGAAACAGTTGTGTTTGTATTCATCGGCACTGGTAGTTGAAATAGGGAAGGAGGAGGTGTGTGGGGTGGGTAATTATAGAAGCAATCTAACAATTTATCAGGAAATAGAATTTCTTAAAACATGCTACCTGTCAAAAGCAATTTCCCTGGAAATAGAATATAAGAACAAATTCTTTAATTAAATAGATTATATTGAAGTCAGGTTTAAAAGATTTTGCTCTATTTTTCAGATCTGCAACTGCATGCTGTGAAATGCATTTGTATTAAAACAAATTTCTGGCTGCAAGATCCTTGAGCTTTCTACAGGAACTTTTTAGGATTCATCCCAGCACCATACGGAGCCTTTGAAGAGTAGTATTTTTTTCTGTTACTATTTATTTAGTATCTAGAGGATAGAATCTTGCTTTTAGGTATATGGAATTGAACCTTCTTTTTTGTCAAGAGGTTAATTAGTAATTACTGTATCTTGCATTATGCAGGAATATTTATGGAGTCTTATTTCTCTGACTGCCATAGCAGGGTCATTTTGTAATAATATATCTTGCAAGTCATATATTCTCTTCCATTTTTTGTTTTTGTTCTTACAATTCATTGAATATAATATTTTATGGTTTGAGTATACTCTATAGATGGAGTGTTTCTGCTGGATTCTGATGGATTCCTTGCCTCTTTGTTGCAGACAAGATTGCAGGCACAAGCAGCTGGAGTACCGTATGACCTTTCACAACAACATGCTGTAAGCCGTACGTTATCCCTTGGTTAAATTGATGTGCTGAATTGATTTTTTTTTTTTTTTTTTCATTGGTATATGTAAGAGAGCAGTTTGAAAGCATGGGAAGATTTGTTTGTGCTGAGGTAACAAAGAAAATACAAATTCAAGTTTTTAAATTAGGAACAAAAACATGATGATTTGGACTATGTCCGTAGTAGTTGATGCATAAGTTGTGGCGGCTTTAGAATTTACTGGCAAAACAAGGAACACCAATACATCCCTCTCACCTCCCAACCCCTTTGTTGATATTTTCCGGGATGAAGCCTTTCAGGTTCAGCAATATGTGGACTGAACATCCCAGGTTCCTGGAGGTTGTTAAGGAGGCCTGGACAGCAGAGATGAGAGGGAACCCAACCTGTTACCCATTTCTATCTTGATGTAGTGAAGAAAGCTCCCGGTCACTGGAAATCCCATGTTTATTCTTTTTTTAATAAACTACTATGCTTTTATTCTATTATTATGTTTGACCAAGTTACTTTGTTGAAAATGTCTTTTCCCTCAATATTTCTAAGAAAGTTGTCCAATGCTCATGAAGGGTCCTTGTTGTTTGAAACTATAGACATTTTGTATGAAATCTTTTATGCTGTTTGGAAATGTTATCAGCTTCACTTTTAGACCAAACCTGTTATTAGTATTTCACTGCTATCACATGGAACCTTTCTGTAAATAATAACTTTGCCATTATGTCTGCGCTGTGCTTGCCTTATTTTAGTTGCACTTTTTGCTGCTTTTTTGAATTGTCTATTTACATTTATTGCATGATCTTTTTTCCACCTTTCAAGTAGACCTACAGGTTGTGCCTTTTCTCTGAGGCATATAGTTTAATTGAAATCAGGTTTTGAAATATTTTGTTCAGATTAGGTGTTACCCATCATGCAACCCAGGTGGAATCCATGGTTCAGGGTCCGTTTGTCCTCCTGACTGTTTTCAGTACAGGGGAACACTGGATGTATTCTACAAGGTCATTAGACAGGTAAGTGAGGCTATTTGTACTTTTGTAGTCTTAGCTGGTTGTATTTTTGTAGTCTTAGCTGGTTGCATGAAATATCTTTTGTTTCTTTTTTCCTTTATGGGTTTTAGATGCAAGTCTCTTCGGTTAAATTTTTGCACAAAGTTATATATAAGCATGCGGTTCTTGTATGTTTCATGTCAATCAAATGGGCAACTTTTACAGGAAGGATTTGCTAGATTGTGGAGGGGTACAAACGCGAGCCTAGCTTTGGCTGTGCCAACTGTAAATTCCTCTTTCTGATTCTGAGTAATAGCATAGCTTTTCTTTTTGAATTCATTTGACTTAAGAAATTCTGGTGCTTTAGAAACATTTATGCGCATACATTATAATCTCCTGAAGTCCCCCCCCTCTTTTCTACTGCAAGATTTTAAGGATTTTGGACCACAAGTCTGTGTTAAAGGTTTCATATGTTAGCATATTTGATGTAGCATTGCTGCAAAGGATGAAGATATCTACTTTGTAAATCCAGATAGATGCTACTGTTTTCTTCTTTTTTTTTGGGTAGAGTTTACAGCAGAAACAAACTGAGAAAACCATCAAAAAAAAGCAACAGAACAAGAGAAGAACCAAGCAAACTACCAGAGCAATCAGAGTTCCCGAAGATAAGGGTCTCCCCAGGAATCTCCTTGCAAAATAGAAACCCAATTTGAAGGCAGAATCGAGGAGCTGTCAAAGGATATGGACTGATGTTGTGAAGCTAGCCAATCTGCTGCCGCATTCCCTTATCTAAACACATGTTGGGCCTCAAAATGTTCCAGCAATGAGCAGAGGTGAAGATGATCAGCTACAAGAGGATTTCTCACCTAGTCATTTGAAATTTTCTGAATCCAGTTAATTATTGTCGTGGAGTCCCCTTCTACAATCACTCGTCTACAGCCCAATGGAAGGATAGCCACCGAAAGACCCTCCCAAATTGTCCAGTCACTTTATAAATTTTCCACTACTTAAGAGGTAGCAAGCATGCATAACAAGAAAAGCAGATTTTTAACTCTTATAGGTATGATTACTCTTAAGAGGTCCACGCGTGTCGGCCGTTTTTTTTTTTTTTTTTTTGTGGTTCCGGTTTGGCACCGGTCCCAACTAGTACCGAACCGGTACTGGAGCCCATTGGTACACCGGTTTAGTCGGCTTGGCGGACACTGCAACCACCCCTATCCCCATCCCCCAGTCTCTCTTCCCCATTTCCAAGTAGTAACATCTATTCATCAGAAATTATATTTTTACTAAATCTACTTAACAATGATGCCACAATAACAGATACAATAACATGTTTACATTATCGTATATACATTAAAAGTGTCTCCTTGGTATTATGAAATTATTATATTTAGAAAATATAGGTAAAATTATCTGCTCTGTAGTTGTCTGTCATTGTCTCTTTTCCTGTTCTTGGCGGTGATTAGCCATCTTAAGGGTAATTATTTATGCTGAAGTTTTCAAAGCATATTAATTTAAAAGACTTTTTTCTATATAACCTAGTAAATCAGTTCAGTTCCTATTATATCTTTGCAGTCATATTCATTTTTTTCTTGTTGTTTTTGAATCTTGCTTGTTTCAGTACACGTCACTGCAATTACAAGGATAAAGTCTCCGGTCACCATGTGCATTAACTGTAGAATGATTATCAAAGCTTTTAGATGATTGAACTCTGCATGCTGCTGTATGCAGGATCCTTTTGGGTATATGTTGAACAAATAGATATCTTATTTGCTTTCTGAAAGTGTTTATTTTTTCAACCCAGATTTATTTTAGGGTTAGCACATGCGACTATGCCTGTTTAACTTTATATCTTATCTTAATACTGTGATTACAAGTCTTTTCTCACATTATTTCCTGATCTGCTAACAGGTGGGTATATATTTACCATGTTATGATATATTGCGCAATTGGATTGAAGAGTTTACAATCCACAGTTCTCCTAACTTAACACCTTATGCTCCCCTAGTTGCTGGCTCGATTTCACGCTCACTAGCATGCCTAGCGTGTTCTCCCATTGAGCTAGCAAGGACACGCATGCAGGTACCTTTGACATGTTTACAAATTCTTTCCCTGATGGAGGATTTCTTAAAGCTTACGTTAACGAGCCAATTTTGCATAATTGATGCTTGGTAGTTTTAAGTACTCCAGCATATGATCACCATCTTTTGAAAACTTAGAGGGTGAGACCCTTCTGTTCTCCCTTCAAATGGTACTTTCTTGAAGATCTTAGTTGACAAGGTTCTAGAAGTTTTGAATGCTGATTTTTCTTGCTTGTTTGTCTTACCGCTTTGATTGTAAAAAGAGTATTTTCTTCATTAGGAAGGAAAGCATAAATGGTGTACTTGCTTTTATCCTAGACGGAGATGAAAACTCTCCTTGCACAAAGTGGATGATGTTCACTAGCAATTCTAAACGTTGGCAAATGCAACAAGAGAACAATGTAATATCTCTGCATACAAACCTGCGGATATCATAATATAGCAGGCTGTCATTTTACCTCCGAAGTCATCATTTTAAGTGCCTAAAATTATGACTAAAATTGAGGATGAGTATTGTAAAATATTATGCATCATAATTATAACCATAACCATCAAGCCTTGGCCTCACTATTTGTGGTTGGCTTTGTGAATCCTCTTTTCATGCATATTGTACACTTATTTTGATTTTTAGCGCTTCACATCAAGCCTTTATGACTTTTTGCCCAATTTGAGTTAGGATTATCAAAATTGAATTTAGCTAATTTCATTATAATGAACCATGTTTTTAATATAGGGCAGTATAATGATTGCCTATAATATGCTTATTCATGCTACATCCTCTCATCTGAAAAATGGGTATTTAGTTGGTCAATAATTCATTAAATTTGTTTTGGAACCCTTCCTGCCTCCTTGTGTGGCATCCTTGAGTTCAGACTATAAAGGCTTGATGTGAAGCGCTAAAAAGGGGTTCATTAAATTTGTTTCTTCAGGTCAAGTGCTAGTTGCACAGTTTCGGGGCATGAATTTTGTGTTTTGAGCCATAGCACCTAATGTGAATTGCCTGATATGACATGGATGCAAACCTTGGCCTGGAGCCCTTGTAACCCAGCATCTGCACTCCCCAATGAAAACCGTCAAAAAACACAACACAATACCACGGATGCTGGCAAACCATGTTATTTTAAGAAACTCTTGATGGATTCAAACTTCTATTTAAGATTTGAGAAATGTAGGTGCAGTTGTCTCTCATCATCTAAGCCTTTTTTCCTCGAAATAGAGTTGGCTATAGAACATAACGGTAAATCAAAACATTCTCATGGAATCTCTGAGCAGATATTGATCACTGGCTGTCAAATTATGTTATCGCTCTAAGAAATGGTACTAAATTATCGGCTTAGGTAAATGTAGGGAAGAGGGCCTGCCATGAAGTCTAAAAGTATTGCTTTTGCTGACATCGTGATCTGCCATATTGTTGCACTTTAACAACCCTCCAAAGTTCCTGTAGTCTTGCAAGGAGCTGACAAAGGAGCAAGATGATAAGTTTCGGAATAAGCTGTGTCTTGTGCAGAACTAAGGCAAAGTCAAAAAAGAAACATAATGGCATTGCTTCTATTGTGGTTAAATACTCATAATGCTCATATAACATCTGTCTTAAAGGTTAAACAACAAGCTTACCTGTCTTGAGAGGCTACAGGGATCCTTTTTTTTTGGTCTATTGATTTATATCATAATGAACCCCTTTTTATATGTTCTTACAACTGCCTTGTATGGATATCTTTCTTCCTTATTCGATATAACTTGTGCCCATGTTGCTACTAGCAGCCTTTGTCTTTGATGAATAAATACCATGTTTTAGCCTTGTGGAACTTCTAGATATCATCTGATGTGGTCAATTTTAGATCTCTAATTTATAGTTCTATGACCGCTCTTACTTAACATATGCTTAAGCCCTTATTTCCAATGTATTAGGTGTAACATGATGAAGCATCATCGAGAATATTTGGGTTCAGTTTTCGTCATCCTCATTCGCCAATCATTATTATTCATGGCTACCTCTCTGCTTGCATGTTTTCTCAAATCTTTTCTCCCAACTTTCTTCTACCTTAGGGTTCCCTTTTTCTGCATCCTTTAACACGGAATCAAATTTCTCATTTGGGGCCTTATGTTTTTGTTCTGCACAACCATACCATATTAATCAATTCTTCATCATATTTTTTTTAGCACACCCATACAATATTAATTGTTTTTTCATTACTTGATTGTCAGTCAATGCAACTCCTATACTTTCTTTGACATTCTTGTCGTCTTATCATTCCTAGTTTTGTCACACATCAATCTGAACATTCTCATAGCTCATCTTATTTACTTGGACACTTTTTATTGCCATATAAAATTTGTGTATTGTACCTGCCATTATGCGATGGTTTTGCTTGAGTGTCCAAGGAATTTGTTCATCCAATTCTAATTCTAAATGTCTTCATTTATCTCACCATTTTGTTGTATAACAGATTATATGTGATGAAACCAATTGCACTGTTGTGTCTGTTGTACATTAATTCTTTTCCTGGCCTCATTTTTATTTTTGTTTTCAAATTGCATTCTTAGTGCTTGTCATTTTAATTTCTGGGCGATTACTCTGCAAGATTTCTTTATAATTCCACCTTGCAGCATCCTCATTTCGCCAGTTAAAAACTATATTCTGTGCAGGTAGCATATACACCATAAAATCTATATCACAGCAATCATGGAGATATGAACTTTGTGGCAACTCTTCATATAAGCCTTTGTGACTGAAAATTCACTTGTCTCCCCACCATTTCTGATTCTTGTCATTGCTTCAGTATTCATGCCCTTAATGGTTTCTATGTATAATTTATGCATACCTTTTCTATCACAGTGCCCACCAAATTCTCTCTCCTAGAATCCTATGTTCTGTGTGGGCTGTTTCTTTTTTCTTGATATCTTTCTACTAATTGCCTGAGCAAGAAGATAGTCCTTTGAGATTTCGCTAAATTTCTCACCTCCCACCTATTTTAATCTTAATCATGAGCTACAACAACCACACCATGCTTGTCTGGCCCCAGTTAATGCCATGCCTTGTGCTGAAACTGGATCCTAGTATTCAGTTTCAGCCCATGTACTAGATTTGATCACGAATGTTAGTTATTGCTCCACACCCTAGCTAGAACTTGCCATTGGTGGACCACTAGTACTAGCTAACCATCTTCACCCCTGCCTCCCGCCCCTTTCACTTCCTTTGGATGGACTTGGGCCTCGCTCTTGTAAACTAGTTTGGGCCCAGAGCTAGGCCTCTGAGCAGTCCTGGACTAGTCCAGGCCAAGCTTGGCTTGGGTGACCTGGACTGCTAGAAGTCCCAACTCTAAACAAATTGTTTGGTCTGTAAAACTTGTTATGGAGTAGTTTAAATGGTTGCGTGCATTGAAAGGGGATCCTACTTATTAAATTCTTTTATAATTAATGCACGGCATGTAATAGAGAAAAAGAAGGCTTTAAATCAGCATTTTACTTAGGTAGAGGGTGCAAGAAAAGAAGCTGTAAATGAAAGGTAGAGGCAGGGATTCAAAAGATAGGAGGGAAAGGAGGCTGGTATTTGGTCTATTTAACTTTAAAAGATAGATAACAGTGTGACCTTTTAATTCATGATATATAAACATTATGTGCCTTTAATGGTGAATATATTACTGTGACGAATATGAGCCATGGGATTTTAATTATTTTTTTATACAAAAACTTGCAAGATCATGGTGAATTAAAAAAAGAAAAACTGACATTCGGTGTCATTTGTTCACCAGATAGAAACATCATTTTCCTGTCAGGCAAGACAAGTGTCAAGCGTTGGCAGAAAACGGCTTCTTAAAGCTACATGTAATGTCATCCTGAAGTAGGAGAGAAAATATAATCCTAAATCCTAATCTTAATGTGTGCTTCGCGTTTTAAGTTTATATAGATTGAGATTGTTGTTGAAGTTGTTGGCCATCTGAAACTTTCAAGCCACTGAAAGATTGACCGAATATTTCCTACTAGCAGTTCTCCTTGAATCTTGCTTAATCTCCACATTTACGACCCCAGTTGTAGCTGAATAAGGGGATGAAAAATTCACTTGTCATCAACTAGTTCCTTATGAAATCAAGACCCAATCCCCTCCCATCAGTGTTCCTATGCAGCGCTGAACAACCTTTGGAAATTATTGTAGATCTCAATCTATGTAATCCATATCTTTCACTAGATAGTCTTCTATTTGAGGTTGCCCTCAAGTTATAGCCTTCTTCCGGTTTAGCATGTACCCCTTATCAGCTCATAGTTATGTTTTAGATGGACATATCTTGTGTCAGCTATTTCATATCTTGATTTGGTCCACTTTAATTGGCTTTGTCCATTTCCTTTCAATTGGTGTGATCTACAAGTCAATGCAAGTTCTTGGTTTTCAGGAGAAAAATGCAATTAAGTTCTGATCATTATAAAAGCAAGAAAGATAACTGCTGTATATTTTGGATGCTATTTGAATGTGCTATTGTTCCCTGCTTGAGGAGCTACTCTGTAATCATGGATTCGACCTTTTCTTCATCCTTTCCTATATCCGAACTACCTCCCACCCTCCCCCACTCCCAACCAAAAAAAAGGAGTTATGGTCACTTTGATCAGAAAATCTGGCTATAATTTCAGAGCAACTTGCATTAATAACCTTCCTATTTGTGCTCATTATCTCAATCTATCAAAGGGCCTACGACAGTCTATTCTTTTGTTGGCAAAGGTTCTATTTTGAATTTTAACATGAGACTGAGCGATTTTGTAGCGGGTACAGAGTCATGATTTTCATGTCTATTATCTCTTTAAACTAACAATTTTCCTTTCTACCATGATTTTTTGTTATTAAAGGATCTACAAACCTGTTCTACTGTAGCAGGCATTCAAAGAATCTCGAACTGGAGCGAGGCCACCTGGGATGTGGAGAACTTTACTTGGCGTCCTTTCACCACACAGAAGTACAAATTACATTGGGAACTGTATGTCACATCTTTCTACTTTTGCAGTTATTGTTATGATACCTCCAGGATACTGTTAGAAAGGAAGATGCTAGCTTGGCTTCACCTTTCCCTAATTAATATAAGCAATATTCCCTTTGCCATGGTATCAGAAATATTAAGTCATTGCAGGTTTTTTTGGCAAATTCATTGTTGTTTGATGATATTTTCTTCTCCCTTTTCAGTCCATATGAAACATGTTATCCTAAAATTATGTTATCAATGAACTTATCAAACAATATAATCAGTGCAAGGTTATCGTGTGCTATGGACGGGTGTGGGAGCACAACTTGCCCGTGATGTTCCTTTTTCTGCTATTTGCTGGTCAACTCTTGAGCCGGTGCGCTTTCACTATCGTATGCATTGTCGTGGTGGTCCTACTTTATTAATCTTTGTAGAATTTACAGATATTAAGGATGAAAATATGCATGGCAGCATGACATGGTTCGCTGATATGTTCTGGAGTGCTTTTGATGCAGACAAGAAGAAGCTTACTTGGCCTAGTTGGCGAGGAAGGGAATGCAGCTAGCGTTCTGGGGGCCAACTTCTTAGCAGGTTTTGTTGCAGGTAGTCTTGCTGCCGCTGCTACCTGTCCTCTCGATGTAGCAAAAACACGACGTCAGATAGAAGTAAGTTCCTGTACTCAGAACATAACTGATACAGTGTTATATCATTCTTCTATCACAAAGCATGTGTTACCTCAGGATTTATGGTTTCAACAAAACTGACCCAGTCAATAAGTTATTGATTTGCATCTTCACAGATCAGAATCAATCTCTCATTTGGCTGTTTGGCCTGATCTCATGTTTTTCCAGCTCAATCGCCATCTCATAATTTTTTTTTTTTGTAATTGAATAGTTTTATTTGATGACATTTTTGGCACTTTTTTCAGTTATCTAAACTAGTTAGTTTGGGATGCTGATTGCAGAAGGATCCTGCAAAGGTGCTGAAAATGACCACAAGGCAAACACTAGCCGAGATTTGGAGGTATGCACTAAAAGAATGATCTATCATGATGCTTTGTGTGTATTAAAGAAATGATCTGACCATGAAAAATTTAACTAGCTGCCATGACATAATCACATTAGCAACTTAGTTAATGTAGATTAGAAACATAGGTTCTTGTCCTGGGTGAGGTTCTCCCGACAGGCAGGATTTTTTCTTGGGAGGGATACATTCACCGGGGTCTTTCAGGATACTGCTATTGCTATTATATTGTATTGCTATTCATGTCAGCAGTTGTGGACGACAAATTGGAGACGGGGTTGATGGTATACAATCTTCATTCCAAATTTATCAGCATGCTGAAAGTGAAATTTGCTGTAATTTCAACAAATTAGAGTGCTTGGCTTAGAACTTCACGATATCTTAAAATATGATATGCAGGAAGGAAGGAGTGAAGGGACTTTTTACAGGTGTACGGCCGCGTGTTGGGCGTGCAGGCCCATCTGTTGGAATTGTTGTATCTTTCTATGAAATTGTCAAGCATGTCCTACATAGAAGACATGCAAACTCGTGAGAAGAAGAGCCGGCTATCTGTGGAAACTCCGACTTCCCTAACCCAGCAGCCCCCAAGGGGCTGTTCCTTGATGAAGACAGATGCGCTAAAGATTTTGGAGATGGTCGTGATATCCCATGAATATCATGGTGGAGCATCCTTGCATACTACTAGGTTTGGTAGGTTTGGGTACGTTTCATAATTTCAGCAACAAGGAACAGGCAAAATTGTTTAATGGGAAACTGCTGGTGGCTGTCCATGCTCGATGACCGATGTATAGATTTTAAAGATCAAATGACCCAAGGCATTGGAGCGAGCGAATGTCCTAGCTTGTATATCCCAACTAAACTAGATAATTAATTGTAGTAGTATTTGATATGGCTCAAGGTGGTCTGACAGATGTCTGTTCTCATCTTCTTAGCTTCAATAGAAAAAAAGATTAAAGCCAATAAAAGATAAATTAGATTATTTAGGTATAAAAGTATTTTCTACAGAAATGGCATTTTTTTTTTTAATTTTTATCGTATCATTTCCTACAGTCTTATTAAAGTTGGCTATAAACTGCGTCTGCTTGATATGGATCTTATAGTTTCTTCGTCAATAAAAACATGATAGTTGGAATCCTTGTAGACATAACATCGTTCATACCTCATTGGTTGAGACCTCAGCAGTTCCAAATTGTTTGTGCTTAACTCAGGCTAATCTAACAACCAATTTCACAGACCAGCCCGGAACATCAAGGTCAGTACTATGGATTCATTTCTGCCTGTAGTAGGGGCCTACAACCCCCAAAACAATTATATCTAGGCATTATCCCAGTTTCTCAAAACTAAGAGACCGTCTGTTGTTCAGCATTTCTGTAAACTGAGTAGTTCGCCCCTGATGCTGCCAGAATAACTCTGCACATCAGTGACATCGGTAATGCTGAATAGCCCAGACACGATGAATAAAAAATAGCTGGATCTCCGTGTCACATATGCAGGCAGCAAGCTGCGATATGGATGATACCAAACGATGAGGCATTTAGCAGTTGCAGATGCGGGAAAAACATGTTTCAGCCCACAAGCAGCAACCACACCCCAGATGATACCAAACCATGTGACATTGATGCAAGCATGTTTTCTGTTGCATTTACAGGGTTGTTGCTTAATAAGGAGCAGTACTTAACTACGAGATGCGGACATAGAAGGAATTTGGATGGAGATATGCATGAAAAAGAATCCAGCTAAAACCAAGGCAAGCAGAACAATACAACCAGAAGTCCAAATCCCAAACCACAAAAGATCGAAACAAAATGAACAACCAGTTCAACCATGCTCTCTCCCCTTCCTCACAGAACCCATCAATTCAGTCCATGGAATGGCTTAGAAGAGCCTGTAGGGGGATGAAGCATCCAAGGGATGGATAAGATAGGTGAGGATTAGGGCCACCAGCATCAGCACATAGGCAATTCCTTGGTCAATCGACATCCCTGCAGAGCAGCAAAGAAACGAATTATTCAACACCAACAGCTGAAGATAACAAAAACGTGCATAGTCTAAGTCCTTGGAAATGGACTAGGCAGTTGGCGAAAAGCATAGCAGACATCAGTTTGGATAGTTTGTGCAGGATTTGAAGCATACATTGATGTCAAGGGAAACCTAAACCGACAACTTGTTCTCTTGGATTCTTTGAAATGGGACAAGAATACCAGTTTCTCTGGTTATTTACCTCAGATGATAACATGAAAAAAAAATGGAACAGGCCTTTTAGTACATGCCAACAAGAAAGAAGTATTCTAGATTTTTTGCATCCAAACACACCAGCAGACAAATGATTCGAATTTTTGTCAGAGTGCATAATTTCTTTTTCCTGATTCACTGATTTTTCAAGTCATGAAACTCTTTAGCGAACCAGACAGCATGAGAATTTTCTTTTCTTTTCTTTGCCTAGTTTTTGCCTACTGCTTTGCATGCAAATAGATCCTTCAGAGGTAGAGATCGCCGGTCAAAGCAAAGTAAGACTCGAGCTCTATCCAAAATATTTTGGTTGGACTCCTTCACAGCTGACTTCGACATGGACTAGCAAATCAATCGAAGAGGGGATATAGATTGTTTGGTTAAGACTAAAGCCTACAACGATTGTGTCGGTTCTGGGTCCCCATCTACACCAAAACAGGCAAAACCAACTGTTCAGGAGAAAACACAGAACAACATTGTAATCATAACCTAATGTATCTATGATCTCATTCCCTTTATTGAGGGTGCAGAACACCTCGTAATCATCCACTAGAATGTCCTAAAATACATCATTATTATGCACACAGTGTCATTACAGATTAAAGTTTCTTTTTTTCACCTTAAAATAACATCGCGTTAACTCCCAATAAAATCTTTGAAGGTAGTGTTTGGTTGCCAAAGAAATGTAATTTTCTGAAGGAGAAATCAGCACCAGAGAGGTTGACAAATCATATCAAGATCTAAAATTTCTAATACAGCTTAAATAATAGAAATAAATAATAGCGATATTCTTCAAATTTCATAACAGCAAAAAAGTGATGCTCACGGAACCAATACTAGAAGCATATATCAAAATGATTTAGATATTAAAAACACGGTGTGCGATGCATCAGAAAAACCACAAAGAAGGCTGGGAAACGGAAAAATCTAAACCTTTTTAGAAAAATGGAAGGAAAAAAAATCATCTTTATAATCATAGAAACAAGGTATACGAACGAAGATTTGGGGACATTCGGCTCACCATCGCTGGTCGGCGCCGGGGCCGGAGCCTCGGCCTGGGCCTGGACGGCCGGCAAGACGATGCCGAAGATGAGGACGGCGACGGCCATTAAACCAAAGGGAACTCTAGGGATCGCCGCCATACCACGCCTTCGGATCAAGAAATCAAAGATCAAACCCTGGAAACCCTCAATCTCTCTCCCTCTCTATAACCCTAGATAGAGAGAGGAGAGGAGAAGACACGTGACCAGGCGATGCAGTTGGCTTTCTTTCTTCTTTTGCTTTCCGCCCGGTTCCTTTTTAACTAATTGTTTCTCTGCAGCGCTTTCTAGGGTTCCGAGGCGTCCTTATATTTATAGAAAGATGGCGGGGCGAAGCGACGAAACCGCAGGCTGGGCTTCGCTCTGACGATCCCCACGGGGCCCACCCATGTGAACGCCCGATCACGCCCGCTCCTCCGCCAGCCTGGCCACCTGGTGGCTGTCTTCCCGCTACCGGGGCCCCCAGCATCCACGTGGCGTTCCTTTGCGGCTGTGGGGCCCTGAACGCATAGAACTTCGATGGACAGATCAGGGCCGTCCATCGGTGTAGCATACGGCGAATATTGAGAGATGCCATGTAACCCAACCGTGGCTAGAATTGGTCGCACGGTGTCCTAACTCTAACAAGAGTTGGACCCATTTGGAATGCCAGACATGTACCAGCTGGAAAGTTTCGATGATCTTATCTCGCCACCTTTCTTTCCACATATATCAAATGGCGTCCTTCAATGCTTTGCCGTTCAAGGATAGCGTTAAAATTTTACATAATGTATTGAGTAAGGTAAAGGAGGAAACATTACCAATTATTGATGAATTAAAGTTCAGTCCAGATCCAATCCATTGGGAGGTTGAAAAATATAGAAAAATATTTTGATATTTTTAGGAAACAATTTAGATCGTCACATAGTGCAATCATAATATGCAATATATATGGTGAGATGAGACTGATCCATCGACGCTAATCCCTAGATTCTAGATTTCAGGGATAAGCTAAATCATCTCGAGAAAATGAATAGTTATATCTAAAAATGAGGATGATGTGGAAGACTCCCTTCTCTTTTGAATCGCTTCCCTCTCCTCATGTTTTTGAAAACAGATTCCCGTCACCAAGGTCTTATTGGATTCGTAAGATCTTTTGGCGGACAAACAGGCCCTAAGCACCATAGATATCACCATGTAAGGTTGAGCAACTAAATCAATCATGCTTAAGATGCACGTAGGAGGTGTCACTAGTGGGTTGGGTTTGTATCTTTCGTGCAAAAAAAACTCAAATCCATACAACCTATTATAGCTTTGAGATTTGTGCAGATAGATGAATAGAGGAGTTCACAACTCTTAAAGATCTGTGTAGTAGATGATCCAATGGTGGATTCATGCGAAAGAAGGCGAATCTTTCTTTTACGCGAAAGATGCAACCCAGTCTAACCAAATCTGACTATGCAACGGTTGTGTCCCAAGTCCCATGTCTTACTAAAATTATTGGCTATGATCGTCATCTATCCATCTACACTTCAAGCTCTCATCATTTCATATTTTAACAGTTATGACACAAATATGTTCTCTTTATGTTTTGTAACCTTGATAAGCAAAGCTTTTCATTTCAAAAACTGGCTTACCTTTACAGTGTCGATGCTTACTTTGTATACTTGGCCTCTTGTCAACTATACAAGCCTTTTTTGGGACCATCATTGCCCCAATCTTCTGCTCACATCATACTATTGATGGGAGTGTTTGAACCCATGCTTCTTTTATTCTAGTGTAAAACGCATCCAAAACTGATGTGCAAAATTTGCATATACAACATGGTTTATCTCCGGAATGGCTATTATTTCAACCCAAAAGTTAATACAAACCTTTAGTGGGGAAACCTGAGAGTGTATCATCCACTAAATTTACTTCAGCAACCATACATGCTAATTCCATTGAGATTTACTTCTATTTTAAAGAAATAAATAATGATGTATAAGGAAACCAACAATGACATATTTTCTTATGATATTGTATGGTTGACCAATCTCTATAGTTATACAACCAATTCCTTGCAAAACTTCTATATAATGTACATATCTCTTCGAATCGAGCATGATGATGCGCTTGATATAGTACATTGTCTTCATTCTCTTTTACTAAGCATTTAATTTTCTCAAACTAGTGTTATTGTCTTTCAGAATCAATTACAAGCTAACAACTTATAAGATCACCATCAGTGATCTCTAGAAATCCCATTGAAGGCTCTATCCATATAACGGGCACCAACCAAGCTTACCTGCAGGCGATCATGTGTCACCTTCTTCTACCTGAAAGGGTACGCAGAGAGACAGGAAAGTAGTGTTGTGGCTTGTCGGCATTGCTTTGAAGGTGGGGATCAGCCACCTTCAAAAGTTTCCTACTTCTCTTCGTCAGCACCATTGGCTTTCAGAATGTGCGAGCCACTCTTAAGAGAGAGAGGGGGGGTGGGGGTGACATTGAGGCAAAGAAAGAGATGGGAGTCGAACGGAAACCATGGTTCGAGTTGCATATTGGTGTTCTCTCCCAATGTCAAGTGCAAAAATGTGATCCAACATTGATATCATGAAAAAAAAAAAAAGATCGACCATTCTTTTGCACGAAAGATGCTGGGAAGTATAACCCACCTATGACGGATTTCTCTTCGATCAGTCTGTGCCTGGCGCTAAGGTCAAGGCCATGTGGGAGGGTATTTCCTATGCAAGGAGAGTGTCGGGCGCGGATCGTTTTATTCTGAAGGAGGATTCAGCCACAGTGATTGAGTGGGTCTAGGAGTTAGACCGTGCAGCAGGCGGGTTGCATCTGATACACGATATTTGTAGCATCTTGTGGGAATGTACCTCTCATCAGATCATCTATGTCTTCCAAGAGGTTAATAGTGCGGCGGACTGGATGACACTTTTATAGCTCGCCACTCCGAAGACTTTGCTTGGGATACCCATGCCTTAGTGTTGCTTTTGATGTATTTTCTCCTTATCTCCGACTTTATGGGCTGCACTCACACCCGGTGTGTACTACAGTACAAGGCGCTGATTAAAAAAAAAAAAAAAAAAAAAAAAAAAAAAAAAAAAAAAAAAAAAAAAAAAAAAAAAAAAGGCTCCCAAGTCCCAACGTCCCCACGTCCCCTTCATTTCTTTCACCAGTGTTTGCCTTCACATGGTTGGTCTGCGGCCGGCTTGGTAGCTAAAAAGATGCTATGGGCTCGGCAGGGGCTGGAATACCACAAAACCATGCCAAGACTGGGGAGCGAAGATGCCAGGAGGGTAGAATGACCGAAAGAGTAGTCCCTTGGGGAGTGTAAGACGACAAGTGAAAAATCTAGTGATGGGGTCTAGTGTTGTATCCATACACGACAAAATCATGTGCCATGCATGTGTGGAGAAAAATTGACGGGTGTCAAATAGTAGTCCAGCCATGTTCTCTCTTGGTATTATCCGGGTGGTATAAATTCGGCAGTGCTTCTTCATGGCAATGATGGCTCTATTTTGTCATTTGAAATTTAAATTCTAAATTTTAAAGTTTGAATTATGTGGAAGTATTTTGAATCTTGAATTGGCGGATCCTTGTTGGAAGAGTTGTATGAGCATTTCGAGCTCTTCCAACTTTTTTTCTTCCATCTTGTTATACCTTTTTCTTTCTTGTACTTTTGATCTTTAATAAAATTCAGATGGGGTTATCCTATGGAAACATCGAACATGCACGACACATAGATATGTATTAAAATAGTGGAGAATCATGGTCTTCAATCCCATGGAAACCCAGTACCAAGAAAATTCAGTAGCCTGGCAAGGGCATGAAACAGTTGCTAAATGTAGGGGTAGGCAATTTTGTCCAAATCACATCGAAACTCCTGAAGAGTGCTTCACAGTGACCTGACCAAAATGAAATCAGGCCTATAGATTGGCTTATTACTTTGTTTTTCTTTTGATAAAGAGAGAGGTAAAGCCACCTGCCTTTATTAGAAAAAAAGAATTTACAGAAACTATTTATAAAAAAATATTAAAAAATATAAAATAAAAAATATTTTTATAAAAGATAGTGGCACGTAAGTAGACCTGTTAATCAAACCTATAGATTGGCTCATTGTCATCCCTGCTAATTGGTTTATATGTTTTGGGCAAAACATATAAAAAAGATTTTGAATAGATCCAGCTGGTGACAAGGACTAACCATCAAATGGGGGTCAACAGAGGACTACGTGTTAAAGTTTCCTTGGAGAATGGAACCAGTAAAACTGGTCCTTTAATTAATATCCTTGTAATTGGTAATATGTCCCTTGTATTAAGTCCCAACCCTGGTCATGTTCAACAAATTTAGGTGGTCTGGATGGAGAAATAATAGATTTTAATTGTGAGTCCGACTAGTTTGTTGAACCATCAATTTTTGATACTGCCCAAGCAATAAGATTCCCATTTCTCAGGAAACATATATTGACTGAAATGATTTCACCTTGTGGGTTATGAGGTGTCTTTTAAGGGTTTCATCATGAGAACATATTAGGTGGAGAAGGAATCTCAGCAAAAAGGTCATTGAAGTATTTAATCAACTGTAGTTGCACATGTGCTAATCTGCATTAAGCCCTATCTGGCTCTGATATGCTCCTGAGTTATTGTATGGGAAAGCGGGCACCTTAAACAGTGATCAATTAGAAATAAAAGTTCTCTCCCGGAATGTTATTCCTTCGTGCTTTGTTGCTTTTTGGTTGGGGGACTTCTTGGAACTGCAAGGCAATATTGAGATCCAATAGGGTCTACTTGGACGATTGTGCTGAAAATCTTATAGGATTCGTGGGTTGGATTAGTACAACCAGCAAAATCATAAGATTCCAGGCTACGTTAGACTTATATTCATAAATATCCGGGTGTGGCTTTTTTTTTTTCTATGGGATTTAAGCCAGCCTACTTCGAAGCCACTTCTAGGTATCCGAATATAGGCTTAGCTCAGCCTCTAATTTTATAATTTTATTGGTTGCATTGGCCCAACCTATGAATTTCATAAAATTTTCAATCCATTCATCCAAACAAGCCCCAAAACATGATTCATGAATGACATCGTAAGAATCTAAAGGATCTGTCGTCCACTGTCTCCTCAAGCAGCGTAATTGTCTATCATTGCCCCATCTTTTCAGCTCTCATCACTAGATATCCAACGAACAATGTGTATGAAGTCTAGACATGACTTAATATGGTAGATGAAATAATTTTTCTGTCTGTCTATCAACAAGGACAAGTGTGCTAAATTCAATAGTAAACGGATAAGTTTGTTGAGATTTGAATTTATGGACATTTCAAGGAATGCATTGATGCACAGAGTTTGAGGAAGCTTCTACAATTACAACTGGTACCTGTCAGTAAGCAGCAGAATAGATTCCACCCACCCCAGAATCTGATGCTAAAACTTCGAAAACGTTAACATGGGTTCCTTCAAGTTTCACTTGGCGCACAATCGCAGGTGCACTTGGAGGAATCTATTCTGGCCTCATTTCACAAAAAGCCTGCCGTCAGTGAAGGGATAAAAGGCTCTGCCCTCCGTTCTATGAATGAAAGGCATAGGTTAATATGATTATTATGTTAAACAAAAAGCTCTTGCACTTGAACGGAAAAAAATGATAACATTTACATCCCAAAATTCACCAGTCATTAACCAACTATTCTAAAGAGACCAAAATATTAAGCCAATCAAAATTTGGTTAATTGTTTATGTCGTAACACTTGGAAGTTCATGGTTTGGGCACTTGGAACTCACATAAGAGGTTTACATGTAGATGGCAGGATTACCATTGAAATTAGCTTTCTAAAGAAATCTATCAGGACATAATTAGGCAGTTATTTGCAAGAACCACCATCCAAAGAGAAGTTATTTATGTAAGAAATAGCTGGTGACCACAAAAGGACTTACTAGGATGAGAAATTATTTTTTTAAAAGAGGTTATTGCAAATAACTACCAATCTACATAATAAAAGGTGGAAGAAAAAGCCCTTCGTGTTTCTCTAACACATTTCATATGACGACACTACTAGTGCATGCCGGTCGCCCTATATCTTACAATTCTATAGAGCATTTGGTCTACAACCCCCTCCTAAAATTTTAGGACTCAAAATCTTTCTTCATGGCGTATGATCTTCCAATCATCCCAGGATGCAACTCCAATTCTGTCCGCGGAGTGAAAGTTCAATTTGCTCTCGCATGGATATTGAGTGGAGTAGAATGAAGGTTTAACCTACTTCTACATAGATGTCGAGTAATCCACAGATTGGAGGTTCAAGCTACTTGTATGTAGGGATCAAGAAAACAATAGGGTAGCGGGACACTCGTCCATCCCTGCAGTTTGACTGTCTTGTCAAGTTGGTGATGGATATCTTTGAATCATCAAGAAAGCAACTCAAAGTCTTGTCCATAAGTAAAGAATTTGATTTAACTTTCCTTCTTTTTATCTGAGGTTTGAGTGATAAGATCTGTGAGGACTCATGTGGGCGTGTGTTTAGTCTCACATCAGTTATTTGTCAGGTCCTAGATTGTTACTAATGCTATCAAAGCGGACCTGGTCCATAATCAATGTGGATTAGAAAATATTGCAGCACGGATTCATTGAGACTGATTACAGTCTGATCGTGGTGCTTGTGGTTAGATTTGAATGGATTTGAACGTTTAGCTTGATGAGGACATTAAGGCTTAAACGGGAGGAGTTTGTGAGAATCCATATGGGCGAATGTTTAGTACCACATTGGTTATTTAATAGGTAAATTTTGGTTATTTATATAGGATCAAGAAACTCAAATAATACCTTCTAGCTAGTTATTTTGGGTAAGGACATGGATTGTTACAGAATCGGTTGTTTTTTTTTTTTTTATGTAAGTTACAGAATCAGTTGTGATTGAAGTGGAGACGACTTATTCCTCTATCTCGTATCATGATTAATTTTTTCCATGCTGTATCATAATCATTCTTAATCAAATCAATTTGCTATCTCTTCAATTTTCTTCTTTTTTATTTCTGCCATATCAATTGCTTGGCACATTGTAAGTCCAACATTAGGTATGAAAAGGAATCCAGCCATTTGAAGTACAAGAACATTAACATATTATTAGTTCCCAATATTATGCGAATAGGTGGTTCTATAACAGACGCTCTTGTGAATCCACTAATTAATTTTATGTAGCTCTTTCAACAATACAGTTCAAAATGGTTTTTTATCTCTATCTTCGCTTCTTTCTGAAAAAAAGGATCTCCTCTTGAAGGAGTAAAAGATCTTTATGATCCCAAGGTTCTTTTTTTCTTCTTTTTTTTCTTAGGCTGGGGCTCGAGTGTAGGCGTGGTTATACTTAACCAAATTAACCTATTTAACTTGATTTGACTCTTTGTAGAGCAAGTTAATTTACCTATTTAATAAAATGATCATTTGGACTGATAGATTTTTGCCCTATCTTGTATTCGATCCAAATCTGAGGGGAGGGCACTTTACTTTCTCGGTAGCATATGGCAATAGAAGTTTAATAGAAAACCAAAAGCCACTGAATCCGTTCAAGTGCTATATCCATGAGTTGGAACAACGAGATTATGCATTCTATATCTGCAAATGCAGGAGTTAGAGTGCATAATGGATGTGCTGTTCAGACTAGCGAGTATTATATTAGCAGTCTATCCATTCAGTAGATCTACGGAAGAAATGAAAGGATTTAGTATTTTGAGTTTTATCCAGTTCAACAAAGTACTTTCTATTTTGCTGAACAAGTATATGGATGTTTAGGAATTAAAATGAAGTATAACAAGTTTTGCATATTGAAATGCTTAAAGAATGTGCAATATAATGATGTACGGGAGATTTTGCGGAGACAGTCCATTTGCATATTGGCAGAACCTGCATCATCATAATAATTATTCTGCTTTGAAGTGTATTGGACCACCATTGTTCTAATACCCAATAAAAGTATATATTTATCTTAGTCCACATATATTGATGATTTCACACATAAAACAAGCTGCACACTCGAAAATATTCTTGTAGTTAGTTAAGGGGGTAGGATGTAATGGTCCTTCATTATTTTTGTAGAAAAAAATCATTTATAAAGATGTAGTTACTTTCTATAAGATTCGATAAGTATTATTATTATTTTTTTGTAAAAATTCTTGATACCCATGCATACATACACATATGTTGTGTATCCATAATACATACATACATACATACATATACATATATATATATATATATATATATATATATATATATATATATATATATGTATATATATATATATATATGTATATATATATATATATATGTATATATATATATATATATGTATATATATATATATGTATGTATATATATATATGTATATATATGTATATATATATATACCACAGTAATATAAATGATTAATCTGAGGATAACATTTTAAACAATTATACAAAGGGCTAGTTTGGTTCGCGGAAAAAGAAGGGGGGAAAGTGTGGTCAACGAGAAAGTAATGAAATGCCTCTTGTTTAATTGGTTAGAGTTTTCAAAAGAGAGAGACGGAAAAGTTGTATTTCCATGGGAATATGATTCCCATATTTCATGGGAAAGTCTTTTCCATGAGAAACATGGGAAAGTTACTTTCCCATGAGGCGGGAATTACTCCATTTTTACTTTTTTTTCCAAAAAGGCCCTTTAGCATTAAAAAAGCATTAAAGAGGCATTAAATACCTAATTTTTATTAAGGGCATAATAGGAGTTATACATAACTTTTTCAGGAAAGTGGATGGCCAACCAAACATAAGCACTTTGGAAATTTGTCACTTTCTCATTGTCAATCAAACATACCAAAAGTATTTTTCTAGGCATCCTCTTCCTAGGAATTTGTTTCTCAGGAATCATATTCCTAGGAGGAAAAATGCTTCCCACAAACCAAACGAGCCCAAAGAGATTTCCAGGGGAATAAAGACAAATAATGCTAGATTGGATTTGTTACGCTCTTGTTTAATTGTTTTGGTGTTTTTGCATGGCAATCTTGAAACATGCGATTCCTCTAAGCAAGCTTTGAATACGTTTCTTGAGATCCTTGAATTGGCAAGGAGTCTAAAAAACTTAGGACCAAGCCTTGCAGGATCGTCGGATAAACATCTTTTTTTCTAGCAAAGATCCTAGGACCAACATCAAAACAAAAAAAAAACTTTTATACCTTGAAGCAAAGAAAAGATGGCAGTCCAAATTTCTCTAATTGCAACTTGTACAACTGAAGATTGGTAGGGTAGAGAAGCAGGAGCGCAAGACACACGGTCACAAATCCAGGGCCGTTCAGTGGATGGGCTTCAGTTGGGCTAAAGATTAAATGATTACAAGAAGTGAAACGCATGAGTTCCAAACAGCCTGAAGATATGGTGAAACCAGAGTCTCTCGGATTTAATACTAGAGTTCAGTCTGCGAATATGTTTTTAACCAATAAGGTGATTTGAAATAATAATAAAAAAAGGGATCTTTTCTTGGGTTGGTATGTTATGAATGTGACTGGACCTATGGCCATGACTTAGAGGTTGGGAATTACTTCCATTGGATCTGATCCACAGTTTCATTATAAGAATCCATGGCGATCGGCAGTTCATAGAACTAGGAAGCCAAACCAAGTTCCATAAAAGAGTTCTCTGTCATTGCTGACATCATTCCATGCAAGAAGAAGGCTTCGTTATGTCCCTCTTAAAGGAGTGACGACTCGGTATCATCTACCATGATAGAAGCACAACGAACCAGCTGGAGTCATCAATTCCTCGATGATAGTAATTAATGTCGACCACTCCCTCACGGCAGGGCTCCTGGTCCTTCCCTGTCCATATCAAGTTATTAAAATGGCTCTTAGACCAAATGTTTAGTTTCTGATAGAAAGAGTGATTTCTAGACTAGAAATCTGACCATAAATCTAGCCACCAACTTGGAGAAATTATACCCTACATTAGATGCACCATGCCAATCAAATTTTTTGTTCTTATGGCTTCATTCATCACATGACTTGTTTCGAATTGTCGCTCCTCTCAGCTCGTCTCGAATTGTTGTTGTAGTGCAGCATTGATGTGGTGCACTAATAGAGGATATAATTTTTCTCGCCTCATCTCATCTCAGATGGTTCCTGTGGTGCATCATTGATATAGTGCACCTAGTGCGTGGGGTGTAATTAAGCTTCAGGTATCTCGTTACGGTAGGAGAGGAGTAATTATATTAGTTTCAAATTCTGCACACTATTTCTCTATATGTAATATTTTACACATTGCTAGTTTTAATTTTTCAAATTTTCTAGGTAGACAAAAGTATGCTGAAGATTCAACTAAATATTATGGTGATAAAAAAGATATTTATAAATTTTATATAGAGTATAAGAAGGAAGAAAAAAAATAGAAAAAGAAATAAATAGATAGATAGAGAGAGAGAGAGAGAGAGAGAGAGAGAGAGAGAGAGAGAGAGAGATTGGGTTGCCTCAGTTCTCACTCCTTCGGTCAAACCTCCTATATGTTGCTAGCTACCCCTAGGTTGTCCATGCACCCATACTGCGTACAAGGAACCCTCCTCTAATCAACCAATCAAGGGATGGCAGAATAGCATCCCTCCAAAAAAAAAAAAAAAAAAAACGAAGGTTCTTGTTTGCTCTCAAAGAATAAACGATATAAGCAGTATTCTATCAGTCAACAATGATGACATTTAAAGATTTTGTACTGATTCCAATTAGGTTAGAAGAAAAATATCTAGTTTATTATATATATATTTGTATTGCAATTACTAACCATGAGGTACCCGCATAACTAATAATTTGATGCCGAGGGAAGGATGTCAAAAGGAAGAAAACTTGATCAAAACATGTGCTGGAAAGGAAACTGGAAAAGAATATTGGAGGATGTATCCGGCTGCCTTTTCTTCTCATCAATTTGGAAGGCAATCTGCACATCACTTGAAGTGCTTCATCTTAATCTAGTTTTGATTTCCTTTGCCTCAATTGGAGGACGAGGAATTTTCCAAGATCTCCGCAGCCTGTGGTGCTAATTTTCCAAGAAACACCTGATCTTTTTTATAAAAAAATATAAAATATATAAATAAATCTATCTCATCCTATGAGCTTAAGCTTTTGGGATAAGTGGTGATTTCAACATATTATCAAAGCAGAAGTTCGGAGTTTGAATCCTGTCTCCGCACTCTTTAATTCCATTATTAAGAAAATTTCACATGTTATGCTCGTCCATTAAAAAGAAAATCCAGTCCATATATGAGGAGAAGTGTAAGAAAATATAAAATATATAAATAAATCTACCTCATCCTATGAGCTTAAGTTTTTGGGACAAATGGTGATTTCAACTTTTTTTTTTTCTTTTGAATAAGCATTCCACTGCTCCATCCATTATGTGCCTATGAAGGACTGCAACCCTTCAATGACTGGCCATCTCTTTGCGATCGGAAAAATTCTCCCTCACTTTGGAAGAATCTGGTTAAGGATAAAAAGAATTCCATGTCTACCGACAGGCTATTAGAATTTTCAGCTGGAAGGGTAGGACCTTAAGCATCAAGATGGTGGCAAGCGATGTTGTTTTTGGCTTTTTATTCGGATGCTACTATCCATAATTCCCCTGAAGCTGTCCTTAATTACTTATCCCAACTCTATTCAGTTATACCACATCCCCTTGGCAATTTCTCTCGGGGCATGTTGATCAAGGAGGATTTGTCTTGTTCTGTTTCCACATCCAAGAAAAAGAAGAGCCGGTTTCAGATCGAGTCCTTAACCTCAACTTCTAGTCCACATCAGGGCGAGCTCATGAGATTAGACTTTAAGCAGTATTCAGTATTGCTTCATTAGTAATCCATCTGTTTCTAATCCTTTTGACCTCTGTTTCTAATCCAACTGTAATTCTTCACTGTATTTTTTCACTAAAATCACTAATAAAGGCTGGGTGGCTTCTTTTTCCTCCTTTATCATCAAAAAAAGAGAAGAAAAGAAAACTATACATTTATATATACCTCAAAAGGAGCACATTCTTTGTGGTACTTGGAAGGATAATTCTCGACGGGCGGTAGCTATTCCTCCATATTTTTATCAACTTGGCCAACAATGAGCACTGGTAGCGATAGAGAAGTGAAGTTGGGTGGGGAATTGGTCAAAAAGATCAGAAAAGGCTGCAAGTTGTTGCAAACCTGTAACAGAGAAGGAATTCCCCAGAGTTTATGCCTTCTCCATCCATGAAATGCTTCTTTCTCCATTCATTGGGCTCTCATCACCAGTAGCATCTATGAAAGAAATGCCAGCTAGTCATATAGCACTCTCATTTTCCTTGGCGAGAATGTGGCACCTTCTAATTAGAGTCATTCTGTCCATTGAGCGTAATTATCATTCACATGATATTATTTGTTAAACAAACCTGGGATGGCAATTTATGAGATTCAATGAGGTAAATTTGATTGGGTTTTCTGCTCCATTCAAACATGGTGCTACGTACGTACAAGTAGGTTTCATTTACCAGATCGATTTTTTTATATATAAAAAAAAGGGAGCTGACTGTAATGACTTGTATTCATCTTGTCCAATTCATTAACCTATCCCAACTTTTATAATCAACTCAACCCACGATAGTGAAATCTCAATTCAAATCCTTCAATAATATTCTTGGCCAATTCTCACATCAATTTTCCACAAGAGTATATTCATCGCAAATTACATGGGCCCAGATTGAATTACTTAGTTGCATCTGGTGGTATCCTTTTCGCACAAATTTCTCCTTTTAAAATATAGTTTTTCTGAATGAAACCAAGTTATCATTACATGTAAGGCTGCAATATAGAAGCATGAGGAGCATCCCAACGTGAAGCAATATCAACGACAAGCGTAGAGCTAAAAATAACTTCATGTAATGATCTGCTTTATTTGGAGTCATGATGGCCAAATGTTTCAAAGAAATGGCACAAGAATTATCTGTTGTAAATACCTGGAAAAACACCTTTCAAAAGAAGAACATGGAAGAGAACCTCCTCTATCTAGAAGGGTGAAACCTCTAGGCGACAGCCTAGCTTGCCAATCTGAAGCCATAGTCCTACCACAAATTTATGCTAGTAATGACTGTCATGAGTCTGCAACATAAGTTTGTTGATATATGATGCCAGTCCATAAAATATACATGGAACAAAGTTGAAGAGAAAGCATGCCTATTTATGCCTCTCTATGTCTTTTAATTTGGCAGGAACGACCGAGCATGGTTCATGACCAAGATCATATTCTGAATTTGGTGGGCGCTAAATAGGACCTGTATGGGCATTTGTGGCTCCATTCACCATACCTATGAAGCTAGTCGATCAGCTCCATCATTCAATGAAAGCTGATGCAAACATCATAATATCGAGCGAGCAGAATGGTTAGTAGTTTTCGGATATGCCTATCTTAATCTTTGCTGAAAAATATTAGCAAACAAAGATTTTTAGCTGACATATAATTCATGGTCCTAAAGATTTTTATTTAACACAGATAGGGTATGCACGCGTGAGTGACAGTGTTTGCTGGAAGAGAGAATGAGAGCGAGCTTATAGTAACGCCAAAAATTATGATATCTCTACTCATGCAGTCTGCTATTATTCACTTTAAAACATAATACAGCAACGGACTCAAGACAACCTTATACAAAAGTTTCATTCACCATGCGTTACAAGGTATTGCACCAGATAACAGATATATTCATCAAGCCATCTACCATGAAGGAACTACTACTAATTACATGGTATTCTAATACGGTACTTAACAAACTTTCACCCATTCGTTCTCCATTATGAACCCTCTTCTGTATATGAGATATCAGTGGGAAGGCCAGATGAAGGCACCCATGGCAAACTTCCTCTTATAGTCGAGGTCGCCGGTCACGGGGAGGCCGTACTCCCTAAGAAGGCAGTTGAGCTTCCATTCGGGCATCGTCTCGTAGTCGGCCTTTGTGTACCTGGGGTAGTGGAGAGGCATCTGGAACCAGCTTGGCCGCTCGTTTGCTTGGTGCTTGCCTCTCTGCCCATTTGCCATGGGACTCAACTTGGCCACGCCTTGGCCGACAGAGCTCATGATGCTAGTAGTACTACTCTCTACCTCCTTCTTTCTCGAGTCTTTTAAGAGAGTAGCCTCAACAGGAAAGGCTTTTATAGAGGTGGCGAGGAGGGTTAGAGAATAATCTAGTGTGTGCTGGAAACTGTAACATCGGCTCGATGGCCCGCAGAGGCAACCTGCATCGCATGGCAGGGGTTGGAGTAATGGCTGGGAAAAGGAAACGTTCCGAAATGACCACTTGGTTTTGGATTCCAACACTCAATTACCAGCTCCACCGACCCACTCCATAAATGAACATAATTGCAAACAAGCTACTTGTTTGTGGATTATGGCCCGCGGGTTAGTTGAAGGATGTCTTCGGGTAGTGTTCCTATCCTAGGAGACGTGGAAGAGCTTGCGCCCCTTGTAAGCATAGAATAGAAAGAGAGTGGGACTAGAAGAAGGAGAAAGAAGACGACGACGACTTAATTAATATATAAAAGAAATTTTTAGATTGTAATATTAAAGCAAAATATGCGATAAACCATCAATAATGTAACATAAAATGTCTTGTTCCTGCTCTGACACAGTCTTGGGTCGCCAATTGCTCCTCCTGAAACCTGCTCAAACGCAGGAGTCTTTCTTTTTGGTATAATTCCAAACAGTGGACTTGGTACCAACAAGCAAACACGAGTCCTGGAAATGAATTCCAAGTTTTTTTCATGTCCTGCATGATACGTAACTTAATGGACTCGTAGCTTTTACGAAATGAACATGCAGTCTATTTCGATTTAGTTAGTAGCATGACTAGTAGAAAAAGGTAAGCCACTAAACCCCTTTTGTTGGCTATGACGTGACTTATTCGATTTAGTTAGTCACAGATTTGCTAAAATTATGCCTTACCTCGTGCTTCGGACTGGGTTAAGAGGTGACGTTAGCCCCCTAAAGCCTGTTTTAGGTCTCTGCGGTTTGTTGCATGGGTCGCCCCGTTAATTTAGCTTGGTGTCTTTTCCATTCTCAACAGCAGCTCAAGTGCTCATCGATCCCGTGGCCATGAGATTAAAACGATAATTAATCTAATACATCATTTGCAAGTTGCATTTACCACCCAAAAGAATCCTAGCTATAAGAGAAAAATAAATACAAATAATTACGTGCCATGAATTTTTCTTCTTTTGATGCCGTAGGACCGTCCAATAGGTCGCTTGTTGACCAAGTAAAATGATGTGATATTCTATATATAGGATCTAGATAAAGCACTGGCCCCATGATTTTAGGCACACATCTATAAATTAATAGAAATCATGGTTTTAAAAATATGATTGTTATAGCATTTTAAAAGTTTCCATTACATACATATATGCATGCAATACGGGTGCATATATAATTATGTAATGACATTACCATATACATCATTGTTTTTTTTTTGTTTTAATCGAATCTCAAATATGCTATCTTAAAAAATAAATTTTATTCCGTAAACAGTAGCATAATTGATCGAACAATGTCATCGTCTTTTTGTTTCTTCGTATGATTCCCAATTATTTTTTAATTATAACAGCTAATTATGGCCATTAGATAGCCATTGGTTTTATTCTCCCAAGTTAAAAAAGTCGTGCCTATGCAAATAAGGGTCTTAACGTCTTTTGCGATGCAAAAGGATGGTGGCCCTTTAGCTGTTCATTTCTTTTTGTATAATTGTTGGTGGGATGGGAGGCATTACTGAAACATTGATCTGAAGCGTCAATTCAACGCTGAAACCCGGGCTACGGACTGTCCATATTTCAGGAAAATTTATAACAAAAAAAAGAGAAGGAAAACAATATTATTTTGTCCATGGGCAGTGCATAACTTCTAACATTGCCAAATACGAAATAAAACAAGGAGAAATCCATTGCTTAGCTTATCAAATAAATACTCCCAAGACTAAAGCGATAGAAACGAAGACAAGCCCATATGCGTGATCAGCGAAGCCCAGCTAAACGTAATGTAACAACACTACAATAACAATATATGGATATATATATATCCACGAACATCTAGTGAGAAGGCCAAAGGAAGGCGCCCATGGCGAAGCTCCTCTTGTGGGCAAGGTCGCCGGTCACGGGCAGCCCGTATTCCGTGAGCAAGCAATCCAGCTTCCACTCCGGCATCGTCTCGTACTCGGCCTTGGTGTATCTTGGATAGTGGAGCGGCATCTCGAAGTACCCGCAACTTCCCTTCCCATTATGCCCCTGCCCGTCCGCCTCCGCCACCCTCCTCGTCCTCGTCTCCCTGTCGCCTCCGACCATCGATCTCTCTTAATTTAGGTTCTGGCTCTTCTCTAACTCTTCTCTCTCTAGGAAAGAAAGGACTTCGATAGAGACGCAGAGGGAAGTTTGGGAAGGCACTGGAAGCCAAGAGGCCGCTATAACAAGCAATCCCGGGGGAAACGATAGGTTTTTAATTATTTCCACGAGTCCGCGTGGGTTTTGTATTGGATTTCCCAATATGACCCTGTTTTGGTTGGTAGAAGTTAATGCACGAATTGGAAGCGGATCGGCCTCCGATGATGAGAACTCCTTCCCTGCCAATGACCGGAGCCGCCGGGTGGGGTCGGGTTGGCCCATAGTAACTAATTACCTATATCGATCATCCGTATTTATAACAAGCATGAATATATAATTCTTTGTCATCACTCTACAATTGGAGCAACCCTTTCATTTCTTTGCTAAACTTTTTAATTTGATAGTGTAAATCGGAAAGTTTAATTGTCCTTTTATAACTAAGATTGCTTAAAAATTGAAACCCTTAACTTTCCCTTTTTTTTAACTGAAGAAAAGGAAGGGGTTTACCCTTTGCCTAGCTAACTGGGTGTAATCATGTTTCAAATCTTACTCATTAAGTATCTTGGCGCAATAACTACTTTGAACCTTCTCTTGTTCGTGCCTGAACCGGATAGCATTACATCTCCAATCATGATCATCCGTTATTGGCGTGAGGGTCGTAATTGGATAGGCCCCACATTGTATATGAAATATATATTGTATTAATACCTATTTAATCATGGCTATGATGCTAATTATAGATGCCCATGATTAAAGAACTAGTACGAATTGGACTTTGATTCAATAACTTTGCCCATTAAACTATTTTGCCATTTGCACGTATAGATTTCTCCCTTGTAATTTCTAGTTCTTTGAAAGATTCCATTTATTATTAGCTGGTCATTCTATAAATACCATAGCAACTAAAAGCTGAAGCATGCGTGGGTATGGTTGGTAGAGTTAGCCCGACAAATTTTTATGGATCAGTTGGGAACCGTAGATGCTCAGCCGCGCCCATTGCTGAGTCATAGGTGAAGGCAGTGTTGGTTGAACTGTCTTGCACTAGCATATAAAGCTAAATTACTTAAAAAAATGGCAAACACAGAGGGAAGAATGATGAGCAACAGACCTGCTTCCATCCTATAATGGAACCGGTTTAGGTGGCAATGTATGACAAGCAATCCCCTCCTAAATGTGCAACATGTGAATATAAAGACAATCTAACATCCAAAAATAAAAGTTGAGCCTAAATTTAAGAAAGAATTGGTGTCTGTTAGAGCGAAAAAGTGATTGCGTCCTAGCGTAAAGTATTGTTCGCTTTGGGCACATCGTGCGTTATCCTTAGGGGTCCTTGGGCGCATCGTGCGCTATTCACGATTTTGTCCAAAAGGCGCCCTCCTAAGAGGGACAAATCCATGCGGGTATATAGACAAAACCGTGAGGGTAGCGCACGATGAGTCCAAGGGGCTAGTACCTAAGCGGATTCTAAAGGATAGCGCACGACGCGCCCAAAGCGAACAATACCTTGCGCTGGGAGGCAGTCACTTTTTTGCTCTAACGGTGCCAAATATGGAATGTTTGTGATTGATAGAAAGTCCCGACACTGCGTTCTACGGTCTCATCTCATCATATGTCCCATATCGTGATTCCAATTTGCAGCGATCTAACTCATTTCCTCCTACGTAAAAGACCAAGCATTGCACTGCTTTAAGTTGATGAGCTCAGCTATGATGCCAGCCAGATGCATGCAATACAAAGCATGCAATGCCTACTTAATAAAGGTAATCTCTTTTTCCAAAGTGGATTGGAAATTTGATATCAACTCTAGAGTAAAGCTGATCAAACATTAGACTGGCCCCAACTCTATAGTAGAAATTATGTTCAACGCGTCTGACCGAGCCCAAACATCGGGCTTACATTTTTAGCTAGGCTTGGCCCAATCTTGAAGATCCAATTCCAGGCCCACCCACCAAACCCGATTTCTTCGTTCCCCCATAAGTGCAGTATAATATATTGCTTTTCGTATAATATATAATTAGTTAAGATAATTAATATATAACGTTGTGGAACTAATTTTACCAACCTAAACTTGCTGATTCACAATTGGAAGATGAGAAAGAAACTGTTATTGAAGGATCAGATTTATCATCATTATCATTGCCATTGCCGTAATGGCAGGGCTTGGAAGGGAATAGAAAAAAGGGCTAGTTAGCACACGTACACACAACTTGAGATATTTAAGCCCCCTAGTGTAGAGTCTAATGTAATAATTATGGCAAGCATGCATGGAGAATTAGGAAAGCAACGGTGAATTGGTGTCTAGATGAACAAAGGTATGCATTTGTTTCAAATGTGATTAAGTTCGGATAAAATTTGTAATTCAAACTTGCGAATGTCGAAGGACTTGCTTGGATGCCAAGGCAACGAAATAGGTAAGAATGCACACGGGGTTATGCATTTGGGACAATTAGCATGAAACACTATACCAAAATGCATGGTACGTGGGGACAAAATAATGGAAAAATATGTAAGATGTTAAAAATTGAACATGGGTTTTTGTAGATGGATAGTAAAGAAGGGAAATGAATAAGCAGCACCTTATAATTTAATTCGTTAGGACTCTCGGCATTATTGATTTGGTAAACAAGCAAACCACTTGTTTGGTTAAACAATCCATAAGAACTATATTTTGACTTTTTTTTTGGAGAAAAGATTATGAAAGCCTATTCAACTTCATTAATGAAATAAAAAAGAACAAAAGGGGGAATGGAAAAAAAGAACAATGTCATTGTAATTTAGAAAAAGAACAAAAGCCACTCAACTGTATTTTCTGCTATATTAACTAGAAACTTAAGACTCATTTGGTTTGTAGAAAGAGAAGGAGAGAAAATAGGGTCAACAGAAGAAAAAAAAACCCCTCATATTTGATTGGAGCTTTCAAAGAAAAAAGATGGAATTTTCTTATGGAAATAAGATTCTCACATTTTATAGAAAAGAAAAATTCATGTGGGATATAAAAAAATCTAATTCCTTAGAATAATTTTTTCAAAAATGCTCTTAATTTTTTAGATGGAACGGGATAAGGTTTCTTTCTTGATTAAAGATATAATAGGTATTTTACATGACTTTTTCAAAAATATATATGCTCAACCGAACATAAATAATTATGTAATATACTATGTTTTTATAATCAACTAAATATACAAAAATTATTTTTTTAGATATCAGCTTCCTAAACAAAAATATTTTAGTTAAAAAAAATTCCGGACCAAAAGATTCTTAAGCACATTATATAAGCATACTCCATATTTTTCACGTAAGTTACTTTTTATGCAAAATAAGGAATCACCCTTTTTCTTAATGAGGTTTGGTGAACACGAAAGATGGAGGACCACAGACGCCTACGTCAGCTTGGAGGTTTAGACTTTAGATGCTGAATCACCGTTACACTGGGGACGATGGTACATGTTCTAAAGACAGGAAGACAAGTAGTCATCTTGATCAGGCCGAAGCTATTCAATGTCCCCAACTTGGCCAGTGGACATTAGGTCCAATTTATTGACCTCCATAAAGGCGTGTCCCTCTTCGAAGGGCTATGGGCCACTGTTCCCAGGCATATGCCCCTAATTGGAGGAATTACACGTGTCAGTTACCTATGGTGATGGTCCCTCTAGTTAGATGCAAAACAGGCGTTAGCAGTGATAGGCTTAGCCACGTAGGGTGGCATCACATTCACTTCATAGTGGGTGGCAGAAGAGAGAGAGAGAGGAGAGGCGTGGAAGCCTCCTCGAAGAGCATGCTCCTTAATTGCTCCTGATGTTGATCTTCGAAAGAAGATGGTCTTGTAAGCCACTAAGGCGCAGTCTTTTGCTTTGGCTGCACCTAGGTTCGCCGCATTGGAACGTTTGCGTCGAGTGGCCGCCTTCCACTACCCACTGATATGGTGTACTCCATGCATGATTGATCACTTTGTCTAGCCACGTACGTTCATTAGATATAGTATACATATCTCTCTCTCTCTCTCTCTCTCTCTATATATATATATATATATATATATATATATGTGTGTGTGTGTGTGTGTTTTCTTGTTGTCGATCAATCTTCGGATTGCTAATATGGGCTACTTCTGTCGATCTGTATGAGGTTAGCTCATCGACTTGCAGGAGGTCAACTCATTAACTTGTAGGAGGTTAGCTCATCGCGGTTGTACGTGGTCCTTTGAAATTAACTTGAGAACTAATATAGTCTGAGGTCAGTTGCATGATATGCCTACTTAGAGAGGGAGAGCTTTGATCGTTTCTCTGAGAAAACAGAAGAAAAGATGAGGCTGGGCTTCCCCTCTTGCTTCCTTTGCTTTCTAAATGGGGAGAAGAGAGGAGAGATTTCTGGAGACAAATAGAAGAATGAGGCGACAAAAGCAAGAGCTTTGATATGCACAGAAGATAATTAAGATGACAGTATGAGCTAAAAAATGAGCTACGAGACTATTACCAAAATAAGAAAAAGAGCTATGAGCCTGTTTATATAGAGGAGGTGAGTTATAATGTCTTTCCTTATGTGAATTATCTTAATTGCGAGGATCTGTAACTATTCCTTTTAGACCACCCAAAATTCAAATTAATTTGAAATTAGTCTTCCCTTGTGCCATGTTTTGATCCGTGGTAGATTGGTTGATCTTGGAAGCAATCGAACCACATTTTGTTCATATGCAAAATTGCACGGCAAATGACTACGTGGAGAAAATTGTTGACGATCAGTTCACTCAACATGTAGGACTTCGTATTGGCTAGTAACGATAATCCGGGAAGCGGCAGGTTTTGTTGTGATCAGAGTGTCATGAAATGTCGACAACTGTCTTCCATGCAGCGTCTGAACTAGTTGGTAGGTTTGTCGTGGGTTTTCCAGTCGTGGAACTATGAGCTCAATCTCGTGGGCCCAGCAACCGTCCAGGATTCTATGTAGAAGATCCCATGGTGCCCAAATATTAGACTCGACCATTTATTAATTACTATATTCAAAACAGCTTAATCAACACTTATATTCCTTGTTCTCGTCTTTCAAGTAAGATCCTTCATTTTATTCCTTTGGATATCACGACCCAACAATTAACGCTTGCCATCGAGTCACCCAAATCACCCAAATAGCACCCTGATAAACCGGGCACCGGATTCGACAACGAAGGTAGCTAGGATCGTCGAGCACTGTGGGACTATAAATCCCGGGTGCTCTCGGAAACCATCCATTTTCCCGTCCGTTACTGTTAGATCCGGGATGCCTTTCGGCTTCCAGTTTTCTCCCGAACCCCTCTCTTCCTCTATATAAAGGACCCCATCCCCCCCGTTAATACTTAGAGATCAGAGAGAGGGAGAGCAAGGGGAGGAGGAAGCAGTGGGCGAGAAGAAGCGAAGCATGGAGTGGCTGACGAAGAGGAACCCGGCCGAGACCAACGGGGTGAGCCATTATGGGAAGGAGAGATGCGGGGGGTATTTCCGGATGCCCCTCCACTACCCGAGGTACACCAAGGCCGACTACCAGACGATGCCCGAGTGGAAGGTCGACTGCCTCCTGAGGGAGTACGGGCTGCCCGTGTTCGGTGACCTCTCTCAGAAGAGGGACTTCGCCATGGGGGCCTTCCTTTGGACTCGCTGAGACCGCCAACTTTCTTCGTGGGATCATGATCAGGTTATGTTGTTGGCGTGCTGTAGGTGTGTACTTTGGTTTTCGTGGCTGTTCTATATGCTGGTTATCTAAGCATGCAGCGTTTTTAACTCTGTCCAGGGACGAGATCAGAGCATCACCTTCGAGTTTGTTTGGTCTTTTTATGAGATGTTCTGATGGAAATTTTGTCAACCATCTTTCTAATATGGCTATTCTAGAGTTTTTTATATGTTATCTATATTCCACCAAAATAATATATATATGTATATATATAATAAAATATCTTTTTCTTTTCTACGATATATAGATCTTTTTGAGGAGGGAAAAGTGGAGCGCTGCGGCGTCTCTCGATCCGTGGATCTCCACGGGAAGGGTGTAAATCAAGCTTTCCTTTGGTGGTTTGAAATTAAAAACGTAGGTTTTCTTTGTGGAAAGAAGAAAATCCGTGGGTTGCAGCCGTTTTTGGAAAGGGTTCAGGAAAGAAAAACACCTGGGAAATGCTGCAGTGCTTTTTACCAATGTTATAAATACGTGATGTCCGCCGTTTATTTGCAAATGATAGATCGAGAGTGGATTGTCAGACGATCGGTAAGTACAGGTTTCAAAGCTGGTTTTGTTGTCATTAAATTAAAATCTTTTTCCGATATTTCCTTCTTCCTTTCCTATTTTCTATTCTTCCTTCGCTCTTTCCTCTCCTCCACCGCTATGGGTTACTCCACGTAGCGCACCCTATACTCTTCTCGGTCGCGCACGCTTTTGCCGCTTAGTTCAACCCCATGGCACCACTTGCACCACCACCGCCCCTGCCAGCATGAACACCATGTTGGGTCAACCTCGGATCCATGCGCTCCCATCGACAGTCCGATCCATTAACCATCCACCATCCTAGTGAACTCCCCCATGCTCGCTATCCTTGTAGGTGGTGCCACCTCCATCTTGAACCTCACCTCCCGGGCACACATGCAGACATATATTTAATTTTACGTCGGCTATGCATTAGGTGAATTTACAAATGGTATCAGAGTTGATCCGACCCGTAGCCCATCTACACTAGGGGGACACTGCTACATATGCATGTTTTGGTGAACTAATTATGGTGTTTATGATTGAATTTATAATATTTGTGATTTGATTTGAATAGAATTGAATCTTTAGCCTGGTGCGCTGTCAGGGCTTAAACGCAAGGAGAATGTGAGGACTTGTGCGGGCGTATGTTTAGTCCTATATTGGTTGTGCATTGGGTAGACTTAGGTACTTATACAAGCCTAAAAAATCCAAAAAAATATCTTTGATAAGTTTCTTGGTTGTTACTAGTACAACCACTCTGTTTTTGTTTAGCAACATCCGCGACCTCCGCTACAAGAAAAAGCATCAACATCGGCCTCTCTGCCACCGCCACTTTCTTAGCCTTGAGGCCGGTGATGCCATGGAGGAAGCATTGGAAATTAATTGTGGAGAGGCCATTGCGGATGTTAATTAAAGACATTGCAAAGGAGGTTGCTGGTATACTTGAACCCCACCATGGTCGTCGGGAAGTGATGGCAAGATTGGTGGTGGAGGAAATGCCGGAGAGGATGTAGCGGTAATTCTCAGATCACCAAAGCTCGAAGTCGGCAATGAGGAGTTGGGCTCGAGAGTAGAGGTCGCCGACCGTAAGGAAGAGGAAATGAGGACGCTATTGATATTGTGAAAGAAGTTGCCGACGAAGCCACCGGTGGAGAAGAAAACGTTGGGGAAGGGGTGGGTCGCTATCTACTCTTGGGAGGACAATGGCAGGGTTGGGGTAGTGGAGGATGCTCTCGCAAGTAGGCCTACCCAAAAATCAGACAGCCTGCTTGGCCCGTCTAAGCTCAGCACATTTTGGACGGGCATGGGCCTGGTTTTTTTAGTGCAGCGGGCCGGATCGGGCAAAAAAATTAAGCCCATCCCTTATGGGCCAAGCTTAGATTGCATCGACCCAACCCGAGCCTGATTATTTAAATATATATACATATCTAATATCTCCAAAATACTCTAATAATTTTACAAATTTATATCCCGAACCTCACCCTTAAATTCTGTTTCTATCGCCTCCATGTTGCATCGTTCACTCCCTCGCTCTCTGCCGCTGCCACATTGTCCCCACCCTCTGCTGCCGCTGCAACGATCTGAAAAGCATGAGGCTTGGCCCTACGTCCGAAGATACCAGGCTTGGGCGTGGGAAGTAGGCCCGAAGCCCAATCTGGGTCAAGCTCGGGCTTGGATATTTTTTGTTATGTATGAGGCTGAACTCGGCCCGAACCCATTCCGGCCCGCCCAATAACCAAGTCTACTTGCAAGATGGGGAACTCTTCAACAATACTGAAGCTTGAAACCGGTTGAAACTGGGTAGAGATGAAAAGAACAAATCGTTGTCTTAGAATTATTATGAATAAAATATAATCAGAATGTATGGTGGCAAAGCCAACAACACCTGTACGCTAGTATCAAAAGTGCTCAAGAACACACTGTCCTGGATTGATGTCACCGAGTTAAGCCATGGCTGGAAATAAAAGCTCATATGGTAGTACCCAGAAAAGCCCAAAGACGCATTGTCTTATACTACCTCTGTCCATAGTTGATGTCTTCGGGTCAAGCTGTGACTGACTTGAATTAATAGCCATATCCTTTCTTTCTTTTTTGTTTTTGTTAAAAAAAAAAAAAGTTGCCACCTCTCTACCAACATTACCCATGCACCAACAGCTTTCTCCTTTTCATCGTAAAAGAATTTAATACAATTTGATGACAGTAGACGGTGGCAAAACTCATGACAACGCTCTTCAACATAGAACCATATGACATCCCTGGGCAGCATAAGCTTGGAAGAAACGCTACAGGCACAATTGGTCTAAATGACCACTTAAAGGGAGCTGAGATCCATATCTGAGGATCAATAAACTTCTGCAAGGTCCTAGAAAATGTTGATGCAAAAATGATGATGCAACACGCTCCTAGAAATAAGCAACTGCTTACATAGAAGCCGCTCCCAGCATCTTTTCCACCAAAACAAATGCATACTTGGTGGCTCCATGCAATACCACGTCTAAGAGAGATCCTCCAGTTGGAAGAGAATTAAATGATCGTAGGTGAATAGATGATAGCCTATAGACGTCCTTCAGTTGCAATCGTGGACTAAGATTCTTCCACTGTACAAGCCGGTTAGGTGAAGCCTGAATTGGAATTGGCATTCCCATAATATAGGCAGCAATATTATTTGGAAAAAGAAGCAACTTCTTAGCGTCCCATTTATATACGTTGTTGGTTCAGAAGATTGGTGACCAAGTGATTAGCGTCAAACCATTTATGCTCATCGGTGCAGGCCAACCATTGGAAATCCAAGGTTGAGCGAATATGTTAATATGATCTCCGGACAACCAACCATTTGAAGTAACCACCAACATAATGGCCATGGTGATAGATATCAATGTGCATAAGATCGCCTTGGTATTTTATGCTGACCAGGAGTCCTGGAAATTATACTTGGCATGTACCAATTTGCTCCATAAACTATGAGGGTTGAATATATCAATTTGATTGCAGACCTACCTACAAATTAAATGTCTGATGCTTAATTCTCAAACTTTGCATGCGAAGACTGCCTGCATTGTAATCTGAACACATGAGCTCCCATGAAATTAAATTAAGTCTTGTTTGATTGGGAGAGTGGACCCAAAGTAAAGCACGACATAAAGTATTAATAATCTTTAGGGTTATAAAGCAATTAGCCATGAAGTATGCTAGGGTTGACAAAAGCACAGACCTTGTCAAAGTAACCCTCGAGAGTACCTTCCACATCCACCCATCAATTTTGTTATGGTTCTAGTTATGAGACAACTCCAATCACCGAAATACCTAGATACTTATTACAGATGCTTCTTAGTAGTTCATTGCAGTAGAAGGAGAAACTGAAAATGAGATTTTTGGAGGTTGATACCGTGACACCTTTGACAACAAGTTTGTCATGATTTGCTTGACCCGCCGAGCATTATGCTTTGCAGCTTTCAGCACCTCAAGATAACCATATGCAAAAAACAAATAGAACACTTATTGTGAAGATCTATGTAGGTATATATTTAATCCCACATTAGTTATTTATCGAAGAAATCTTGGATACTTATGCAAGATTAGAATACTTATGCAAGATTAGAAAACTCATAAAATACCTTCTAGCTAGTTTTTCTGGATGAGATTCTAGCTTGTGACAAATGGTATCAGCACGGACCCGACTTATAGCCTATATAGACTAGGGTACATTGCAGTACGGGCTCATTAAGGCTGACCATGGGCTGATCATGGTGCCTGTGATTAGATTTAAATGGATTTAGACCCTTCCCCTAACAAGAATGTCAGAGCTTAAATAGAGAAAGTATGTGAGGACTTGTGAGAAAATATGTTTAGTCCCACATCGATTATTCGCTGAAAAAATCTTGGGTACCTATACAGAATTAAAGAACCCAAAAAATATTTTCTGGCTAATCTTTTTGGGTGAGGTCCTACTTTGGAACATTTAGGGATCAGCATTAGATGAAAAGCTTTGAGATCACCCATATTATAAAAGTTATGAAGAGCATGTTAATACATAAAATAAATAAAAGTGATGAAAGGGTAGCATATTTGATTTTAACCAACCAGAAGGGAAACCGTTAATTAGCATAGAGAATTTGGATAGCTAACACAGCCTTCAATACATGAGATGAATCCACTATTGAATCATAGTGCATAAGGACAACATGTAAACAGTTCCACCAGACTTCTCTCAAGGTCAACTTTTATAGCCATTAGCGTTTTAGACTTTGAATCATTTTCAGGAGAATTCATTATCTCTTGATAGAAGTAAATATTATCTTCAATATTATAAAAGTTACGAAGAGCATGCATAAAATGAATAGAAGTGATGAAAGGGCAACATATTTGATTTTAACCAACCAGAAGGGAAACCGTTAATTAGCATAGAGAATTTGGATAGCTAACACAGCCTTCAATACATGAGATGAATCTACTATTGAATCATAATGAATAAGGACAACATGTAAGCAGTTCCACCAGACTTCTTTCAAGGTCAACTTTTATAGCCATTAGCGTTTTAGACTTTGAATCATTTTCAGGAGAGTCCATGATCTCTTGATAGAAGTAGATATTATCTTCAATATTTTTCTCAAAAAAATTATCTTCAATGTTCCGACCAAGAAAAAAACCACCTTATTCTTTAGACATCAAGTAAGGTGCCCTTGGCTTAAGCCTATTCACCAACACCTTAGTAACAGTTAATGTTTTAACTGAAAAGAGATAGGGATGGGGACATATAAGATGCTTCTTGAACTATTTAATTAATTATCAAACATGACATTGGTCTCCCATCCAATCTTGAGTGCAACTGATATACGGCATTTGACTTGCACATTACTGCAAGATTAATCAACTCCATACTCAGATGCATCCCCAAGGGTAGGATAAGTGGCTACAATCAGTAGTCCACAATGAAAGTTAATTAACTTCAATGATTCAAATATATACTACGTAGACCCTTTTTTTCCTCCTCCCTCTCCTACCAACAAAGGGCTGCTAGTCAAGCTTAGTATTTGATCTTGGAACCAGCCAAATAATTAGGCAAGTCTTGAACCCAAATTTCCAATTTGCTTCTGGTTACATGACGGACGTCCATGGAGCGAACCGAAAGATTGCGATCTCATTAGGGATGATAATGAGGTTGGATTCAGGTACATGAGACACCAAAAATCTGTTAATCCAAATCCGACTTATTTATTAAATGAATTAAAAAGATATATTCCAATCTTGCTATTTCATTAAATAAGTAATCTAACTCAATTTATAATAGATTGAAATAAATTAAATATATTAAATAGTTAAACATTGCCACCCGTAAATCTTTTTTTTTGCCACCCGTAAATCTTAGATACCAAACGACGGACGTGCAGCCACCAGATGCGGTTAGGTTGAGGAGAATAGCCGTAGAATTTGAAATTCCTAGGAAGTCCCGGTCTAACGTTACACTGCCGAGAAACTCCCCAACGAAAGCCCAGCTTTTCCCTAACCGCTTGTCCAAAAACGGCCCCCGTTCCTCCTCCTCCTCCTCCTCCTCCTCCTCGCAAAGAAGCTGCCAAGTGTTGGGGTCAAATCCCTCTCCACACTTTCTTCAGTTCTTCCGAGATAGCCCCTACCTCTCCTATTTCCAGTTATCTCGGGGGCATCCATTCTGTTGTCCTGTTTTCCAAGTTTATCGCCCTCGAATCCAATTCTTTCAGTTTATCCTCCTGACCTTTTTATCTTCTACTATGTCTTGTATTGAAACGGTATTCGCAATCGTGTTGTTCTGCTGAAGACTGTGATACCAAAGAATCATCAAGTAAGTAGTTATCTGTAAGCTTAAGAATGCCAAGAATTATTTTTCGTATTTCTCAGGTGCTGGTGACTAAATTGTATGCTACATTGCTAAAATAGTGTACGGTAAATTATTTTTTTGCTCCTGAAATGCATTTGGTTTCATCAAATTCAAAAGAACTTGATGGCCAAAACCTGATTGTGGGCCTGGATTCTGTGAATGTGATAAGAATTGCCGCTTTCACCAATAAATTCTTCATGTTCTTTCACCTCCTTGATTTTGTTGGAGGAGGGAAAAAAAAGAAAAAAAAAATCCTGATCTTCGGTAATATATTTTCTAATAAATGTCCATTTTTTGAAAGGCAAAATCTTTTCTTGAGGAAAAGAAGATCAAAATCTTGATTTAAAGGTCGAATTATGTTATGTCTGATGCGAAATGTTCATATCTTTCTCTCAGGCTGAAGGTTGAGAGAATTTAGCAGAAAAGAGACGGCCATTTTTTTCCCCTGCATTTCCAATGGAGCAGTTCCGTCAGGTAGGAGGGGTTCTGGGAAGCCTCAAGGCTCAGATGGTGTTTAAAGATGAGATACAAATCAATCAGCGCCAGTGCTGTTTGTTGGTGGATGCTTTCAGCCTGGCCTTTGAAGTGGTCGCAGAGGAGATGAAACAGTATCTAAGATTCGAAGAGAGATTCACAAAGTGGAACGCACTGGAGAGCCCCCTCAGAGAACTTTACAGGGTATTCAAGGAAGGAGAGCACTATGTCCGACAATGCTTGGAGACAAAGGATTGGTGGGCTAAAGCCATTTGCCTCAATCAGAACAGTGATTGCATCGATTTCCATCTGCACAATTTGTTATGGTGCATCTATGTCGTGCTTGAGGCAATCGAGAATGTCGGAGAGATATCAGGTTGTGATCAAGAAGTGATCCAGAAGAAAAGGCTTGTCTTCATGAAGAAGTATGAGCGAGAATGGATGGATCCACACCTTTTTCAGCACAGGTTCGGAAAGAAGTACTTGGTTTCGCAGGACATATGCAGCAGACTGGGTAGTGTCCGGAAGGAGGATCGGTGGATTCTCTCAGAAATGATGTCTGAGCAGAGAAACTCGGGTTCCACGCCTCTAGCAAAGCAAGAGAGACAGCTTGCTGAGCTTCTCTTGGCTCCGAAAGGGAAGCTCTTCCCGAGTTCAGTCCTGGTGAGGTCGAAGGACTACCAGGTAAGAAGACGATTGGGGAGAAGAGGCCCTTACAAGGAGGTCCAATGGATGGGGGAGAGCTTCGCCGTCGGGCATTTCTTCGGGGACATCGAGCCACTGAAGCAAGAGATCTCGCTCGTGTCATCGCTCAGGCACCCACATATAATGCACATCATGTATGCTTTCTCTGACGAGGAGCGGAAGGAATTGTTTCTGGTTATGGAGCTCATGAGCAAGGATCTCTCTAGTTATATCAAAGAGATATGCTCCACAAAGAGAAGGCTCCCCTTTCCTCTGCTGGTGGCAGTGGACATAATGCTACAAATTGCAAGAGGAATGGAGTATCTCCACTCTCGTGGGATATTTCATGGAGATTTAAACCCGTCCAACATCTTAGTAAAGCCGAGAAATTCTAATCCAGATGGCTACTTGCATGTAAAAATCCAGGGAATTGGGCTACCAAGTTTGAAGAAGCCGAGAGACTCGACAAATCAAACAGCTACAGATTCATGCATATGGTATGCACCCGAGGTTCTTTCGGAGCAAGAACAGTCCGCAGAGCCTAGTGTTTCCAAATGCACAGAGAAGGCAGACGTCTACAGTTTTGCAATGATTTGTTTTGAGGTGCTAACTGGAAAAATACCTTTTGAGGATGATCACCTTCAAGGAGATAAGATGAGCAGAAACATACGGGCAGGCGAGAGGCCGCTATTCCCATTGCCATCTCCAAAATACCTCACTAACTTAACCAAAAGATGCTGGCAGGCCGACCCCTCCCAACGACCGAGCTTCTCTTCTATCTGTAGAGTTCTTCGTTACATCAAGAGGTTTTTAATTATGAATCCGGATCGTGGCCAGCCTGACCTACCAGCTCCACCGGTAGACTACTTTGATCTCGAAGCGACACTGTCCAAGGGATTCACAACATGGGCAACTGCAGAGGCACTAACAGTCTCAGAAGTCCCCTTTCAGATGTTTGCTTATAGAGTTATGGAGAGGGAGAGGACTAATCTGAACTTTAGGGAGAGGAGTTCAGAGTCAGGGAGTGAGGGGGCAACATCGATATGTGGAGATGAGAATGGTTTCAATTTGATTAGTCAGGAGGATCCTTTCCCAGCTCCTGTTGGTTTGTTAAAATCACCATCATCACCTCAGGTCAGTCCTGACGCCAAAAAGAAACCATTCGCAAGGAAGGCAAATGGAAAACTCAAATTGCAATCAGGTAAAATCAACAGCCTTCTCTTTTGGCTTTCAGTGTAATCCTGTCGACTTTTCATTCAGCACTTTGCAGTTCTTCGTATGTTGGAATTTTGATCTGTAGAAGATGTCTGCATGAAATGCGAATTATATGGACGTATATATTGATTTTAAGTTGCATATCCTATGTAGGCTGCATTCATTGCGACAAGTTAATATCTGTGAATTGTTTACAAGGCAGAAATAATAGTATCAATGCGCTGAAACATTCAGCTCAAGTAGAAATTCAGCTGTCAATCAGAAAATTCATGCTACTGCATATTAGCACTTCAGTGAACTAGCAGGGATACTTTCAAGAGTTTGGATTGTAAACAATATGACTATTAACTTTATTTTTTACTTTTTTATAAATATGTTATTCGTGAATTTTAATTACTAGTCTTTGTATGTAGCATAGGAAGTAACTTCTTCAAAGTTTTGTTTTTTAACTTTTTCTTTTGATATGCTTTTAGTGAATTTTAATTATTAGTCTTTCTATTTAGTATAGGAAGTCGTGTTCATTTTTTTTAATGGTAATGGTATAGCATCCAACTTCAAATTTGTTAAAGCCCTCGAATTCCAACAATTATGCCCTTGACCAACATGGAGCCTCATGGTTGTATCTTTTTAAGGCAATACAAGCATCAAGTATATGGTGTCTGTCAAATAATAGTTGAGTTTTGTGATTGAATTTCTGACTTGAGGACTCTCATTATCTAGAACAATTTGTTTGTGAGTTATTTCCCGAATATATACAGAAATTCAAACAGAGAAGCTGAATCATGTGAATTATCTATTTTCAGAAAAATGTGCAAACTAGAATTTTGAGTCCTCTAGTTCTAAAAATTTTGCAACTCTGAATTCAACCGAAATTTGACATGGAACACTTTTAGTCATATTTGTGTTTAATCTTTTTCTGCATATGCGCCATTCCATGCTGTAAAAAAATCGGTTCTAATAGGCCAAAAATAATTTTTTCCATGCATGTGATAACAGTAGCAGCCACAAGCTGATCACCAAGTTTAATCTATAATATGATCTTCATGTGCTTGGCTCTTACAGGGCAGCAGCTAAAAGGAGCAGTAAGACCACCACAAAAAACAGTACATGGATACAATATGAGGATGCAATCGGAAACCCACTTGCCGACAGTCGTCATGAGCCCGAGACGGAGGTTTTCAGGGCATGCATCAGATTCAGAGTTAGCATAGTCCTTCAGGCCCAAATTTCGACCGAAGTGCTTGTTGTTCCTTCAAGGGGAAAAATAAAGAAACAAAGGAAGTATAATAGCAGACTATGTATAGGTAAAGGGTTTTAGTTATATAGGACCTTTATCAGATGTTCCTAGCACTTTAAAGATGACAGCTACAAAGTTTCAAACATCAGTTATATTTTCAGAATAACTGATCTTCAAATTTAAAAGATCTCATATGAAAAACTATGTACAAGCTCATCTTCAATCAAGATAGACGATATTGGAAGACATTTGTTTTTATTTGCTGCCTGTCTTGAGTACATACACTTACGCTGTTGAACTTCTTGGTCCTTCAGTATGAGCTATTTGCCAGTCATAGGACTGTAAGGAGGAAGAGGTACAAAAGGCAGCCTAAGAGGCTAATGGTGACATTAAATTAAAGCTTGTTGAACAGATTAACCAATATATTGGCCAATTTTTCATGATCAGATGATATAGTTACATGCAGTATTGTTCTTTTTATCCTGCTCTCCATAGTAGCTGTCTTGATTGCTCGTGACAAAAATCATATGACTGGAACGTAAGATTGTTATAAGAGTATTAAAAAAATTCTCACCGATGACTTACTAGAATAGAGTAGAGTGTTGCAGCACTGTAATTTTTGATGAAATTTGATATGACCTGCAAGTTTAAGCTAACCAGTCAAATAAGGTTCGAATGAAGTTTTACTTGAAGTTACAATGATTGCCTAAAACATTAACTGTGTTGTGATGGCTGAGTGCAACTAAATAGGATAAAAGTGAAGTTTATCAACCTATGCGCCGTAAGCTAAATTACATGATAAGTTACATTTCTTCATGATATACAAGTTTTGTTTATTTTCTTCTCCAGCTAACACTTGCCACAAAGTGTAGATTTGTGATCTCTTGTTTGGTGATAGGATTGGTGGAGCCAAACTCATGCAAAGTTATTGGTATGGGAACACTTTTATCATACGCATAAAACTTAGGTAGGAGAAATTATATCCTACACCGCATGCACCAGCCTGGTCATGCACCACACCAATCACACCGCCTCTCTCCTATGGGCTAATCAACAACACGAGCGTTGAATGAATGGGGCCTTTGGGAATGATATGAGGCCATTGGCATGATGCACGACCATATGGTGCATGCGGCGTAGGATATAACTTCCTGTTGGGCAGCCAAAAAGGGGGAATATCCTATGCACAACCATTGGCACGCGCTCGGGCCTCACACCTGTGGATCTGAAGCGGGCCGAAACCCGAGCGGCCCTGAGATTGGTGCGTTGGACTTGATTTGGGCCTAGGACAGATCTGGTCCACAGACACCCGATATATGCACGAACAGTGAGAACCAACTCTATTTCCTTAGAGGCTAGAGCTCGATGCCCAGAGCGTCCTTTCAGCTCCGTGCAAACTTTGCTTTCTTTGGCAGATCTAGCCATCCGTACTGGTGATATGGAAGCACAGCCCTCAAAGTCCGCCGTGGATTGCACCCACCCTCTCGGTTGTGCAAGTTCTACCCCTGGATTTCCTCCCTCCTATAAAAACCCTAATCCATAGACACGAGACATTAATAGACAATGGCCTCCCAACGCCAAGCAGCAGCAGCAGCGCAACGCCCACGCCCTCTCCGCCTACTGCCTCCGCAAGCGCAAGGAGTTCGAGGTACTCCTCCGCCTCGACAGCCTGAGAGCCGCAGTCGCCTACGGTGAGTACGCTCGGTGGGAGGAGTCGCAGAGGGACCTCTTCCCCGCCTGCGCCATCTGGGAGCGCCCCCTCGAGGTGGACCACCGAGACCACTCCCTCTGGCTCAGGTACGCCGAGTTCGAGATGTGGAACTGCTTCGTCAACCACGCCAGCAACGTCTGGGACCGGGCCATCTCCCTCCTCCTGCGCATTGCTCTGGTTCAAGTACGTCCACTAGGAGGAGACGCTCGGTAACGTCGACGGCGCCCGCCAGGTATTTGAGCGGTGGATGGAGTGGCAGCCCGACGCGGAGGGGTGGATTTGATGGACGACCGACGGTATGGTGAGGGTGATCGCAGTTGCGCCGTCTATGAGTGGTTCATCGCTTGCCATCCCGGCGCCCATGTCTTCATGATCTGATTTTTCTCCTCCCGGGAAAGTAATGTTTCGTGTGTGCGTGGGGGAAGGACGTTCTTGGCTTCTTGCAGCGTTGCTATTAGGTTTTATTTCCACGATATTAATAAATGACTATTTAAATATAGATAATTTTATTCCATCTTTCTATCGAAACTTTTATATTTATTTTTTTCGCACTAAGGCAAGTAATTCACTATTCTAAATACAACCAAAAAAAAAATAAAAAAATAACATATCCTAGAATGCCCCTAAGCAAGTGAATAACCCTTCCACAGCACGTAGCCAAAGTGATGATCCACAGCATATAGCCGGAGTGATGAGTTATAAAGAAGGCCACCCAATCCGTAGCTCAATTTACTTTCCTATACATGGGGCCTCACAATAGATAAACTCACCCCCGTTAATAGGTTCTAAATGTTCTGTAGTAGGGGGTTTGCATCCATCTCTCTAGCTTGCCCTTGAATCCAAGAGATCACTGTAGCAGAGTCACCCTCTACATAGATGGAGCTGGCTCTCAACTTGCGCCGAGCATAGCTGATGCCTGCCCAAGTGGCCCTCAATTTTGCTCTAGGAACCGAGGTATCAAAAATGAGGCTTCAATCTGCTGCAACAAATCTAGAGTTTGGGCTTCTATTCACAAATTTCGCTCCACCTCTGATGCCACCCTCCAGCATGTAGCCGTCGAAGTTTACTTTTAGAAAATTTGGAGGTGAGGGCTCTCAAGAGATGAATACTGTCCTGGCCACTACAAGAGCTAAGGAGGAGTCTCAAGTGTCCCGAGCTATCAAGGGCACTCTAATAGTGTATAAGAGGGAGATCTCAGTAGCCTAAACAAAGACCCTCTCCAATATAAATCTCGTGGGTCGGCTGCTCTCCCTAAACATTTAAATATTCTATGCCAGCCAGATATGGTAAGCAATATAGGCGACAATGATAGTAGTAGATCTAGATGGCAGCTTGTTAGAGCTCGTCCGAAGATACTTCAAGAAGGTGTCAACAGGGTAGCAGAGTGAAGCACCTTCAAGGGGGCACCAGCTAGGGGTGGCAAAATATGACTCGACCCGCCAATCCGACCCATGTTCGACCCGCCATAAACAGATTTGGGTTTGGCCTAAACAGGTTCGGGTCGTAAACAGGTCGACCCGTTTAACATGTTTATTAATTGGGTCGGATACGGATTTTAGATGTCTGACCCGTTTAAACAATTTAACTCGTTTTGTTGGGCAGGTTAAACAGGTCTAAACAGGTTAAACGGGTTAAACAGGTCTAAACAGGTCGGGTTGGGCAGGTTAAACAGGTCGGGTTAGGCAAACGGGTTAAACTGGTTGGGTCGGGTTAGGCAAATAGGTTATCTGTTTATTAAACAGATTAAACGGATCGGGTCGGATTACCTGTTTATTAAACATGACATGTTCAGATTGTAATTTCTGATCTGTTTAATAAACAGATTGGGTTCAGGTTTATGATTTTCTGACCCGACCTGCATGTGATCCGACCCGTTTATGACCAGACTCGACCCGATTGCCACCTTTAGCACCAGCCAACCTCCATACTTGAGCTTCCTGCCCATACTAGAAGAGAGCATGGTTGATAGACTCCTCCACCTCACAATTAAGGTAGGTTGGGAGAATGCTCCAGCCCCTCCTACTTAGAACACTTTTGGTTGAAAAGTGGCCCAAAGAAAGCTTCCAGATGAACAGAGCAATCATGGGATGAACTCGGAGCCTCTAGATCCAACTGTTGTCATACCTCTATGCTGATTCACTTCTGAAGAGATGATAGAGGTCCTTGACCCTCACTCTCGGGCTGCAGGTGGAACTCCAAACCCTCACATCGAGCACCCCATGCCCAAGGACCACGAGGGACCAAACCCTCTCAGCAAAATACCTACCAAATAGTTGAGTAATCAAGCTTATGGTCCACCTCCGCTCCCCAGATATGCTATCTGCCATCTCAATGCTGATAGTGGTCGGCCAACATCTCAAGGGAAATGCATCCACCTAGGTGTCCCTCATGAAAAACACACTTTGTCTGGCCCCGATCAACCATCTTGTGTTGGCCATCAACATTGGGGCATGCGCACAAATCACTCTCTAGATGAAAGAACCATTTTCCACAACTTGGATCTCGTCCTTTGAGGTCCACCGGCCATACTTGGCCCTCATCATGAAACTTCAAAAGCTATGAGGTTCAAGCAAAAATCTCGTAGCATGTCTGGCGATCAGGATCTCCCTCCTAATCAGCAGGGACTAGATACCAAGCCCACCATCTCGCAATGGTTGACAGATCCAATCCCATGCAACCAGGTATACCCCATGCCCACCTCCATGCTTACCCCATAGGAAATTGCGGAGTAGCTGCTTAAGCTTCATCAAAGACCCTATCAGCATAATGGTGTTAGACATTAGGTAACTAGAATAGAGCGGAAGATAGATCTCAGTAGGGTCAACATGCCCATTATAGATAAGGATCTAGCCTGCTAGCCCTCTAAGCATTCTTAGATGCTTCACTCGATGTTAACACACTCACTTATTCAGAGCCTCCACCCAATGATTGGCACTCCAGGTAGCATTAGAGCCCCTCCTGCTCAGAGATCCCAAGGCAATCCTTGATGGAGCATCTCATTTGCGGCTTGGTTTTCAAGCTAAAGCGGATAGTGAACTTGAGTAGGTTCACCTTCAGTCTCAAAGCAGCGTAGTAGTCCTCCAAGACTCTTCTAATGGTGGTTGCATTCCTCATGGAAATCCAAGCTAGCAGTAGACTATCATCTGCAAAGAAGAGGTGTGAGATCGACCGAGCTCCTAGGGCAAGCACATAGGCATCAAGTAACCAGTGAGAGTAGGTCGCCCGTAGAGCTTGGGAAAGAGCATCAACACAAACAATGAACAAGTAGGAAGATAGGGGACAACTTTGGCAGAGACCAACTGAAAAGCTGAAGAAAGCTGTCGGTGTGCCGTTGATCAGGATGGAGAAGGAAGGGGCTTGCACATAGCTCAAAATCCACTGGATCCAAACCTTATGGAAGCTAAAACTTTCCAAAGTGTAGAAGAGGAAGTCCCAACAAACTCGATCATAAACTCTCCCATATCGAGCTTAATAGTTATAAGACTTGACAAAGAGGGAACCTTTGAAGATCGTGCATGAACTCCCTAGCAAGGAGAACATTATGACTAATACTCTGCCACCTCCAGAAAGGTACCCTACTTCGGGCTGATAAGTTTGGGGAGGATTGGCTCCATCCTGCACAATAAAGATCCGTACAACTTTCTTGTATAAGGTAGTGCACAAGTTGATCGACCTATAGTGGTTGGGCTCTAAAACATGTTGTCTCTTCGGGATCAACATGATGTAGGTTCTCTTCCAAGCTTCGAGCATCTCGGTGGTGTTGAAGAAATGCTGAACAAAAGCTAAGAGGGTTCATTAGATTCAAAAATTACTATTATAACATGCTGGGTACACTTGTGGAAGACACCCGCAATGGCCGCTCCAAGCTTCTAGACTACAATGATGCGCCCTACAAGACCACGAGACTCGATTGTGTAGAATCCCCAAGACACCGAAAGCCGCCTTCTGATCCAAAGTAGACTCCTCCCTGATAACCGTGTGTCAAACAATAAGCAGATATTCGGATTATACACCTACACTGGTCTCCTAAAAGCAAGGAGAAAGGAGGGCTTCCCTGCCCCCTATAGTTCCAAAATAGTATCCTCATTCCAATAATTGAGGAGGAGGATGGTCTAGATCTGTGAGCTGCGGCCCACTGCCATTGGTTCCAGCCCATCCACCTGGGTCTCACCCGCCTGGCCCACGGTCCAAGCGCTCCCCTCCAGAGCCTCCTTGACCTTTGCACAACAGCGTCAAGCCCCCCCGATTCACCGGACTCCACGGGTAGCAGGGGGGGCTTTTTGTTCACCGCGGTGTGTCGATGAGCCGACCTGCCCTTTCGCCACCTCCGGCTGGCGGTTCTCGGTTAGTTCCCACAAGGGGGGCAGAGGGAGAAGCTCGGGAGCGGCACCATCCTTGGGCTGGATTTCCACCGGAGCCAACACCACCACCAACGACGGGGCCGTCGCTGCCCGTTTCGGGACTTCTCTCTTGGAGGGGGCCTCAACCGGAGGCCAGCCGTGAGTCTCCGCCGGCCACTCACCCAGTTGTGGCTGCGATGGGGAGGACAAACTTCCAGACGGACCCTTCGCAGAGTCCACGCTCGCAGTCAACCCGGTCAATGCATCCAGCCCATCGCAACCGCTCGCACCAGGGCTGGGCCTCGAGGCCGTAGTCAGGCTTCTGGACCGCTTCAAGTTGGGCGGCCCGGTACTAGCGTCCACCATACCGATCTCCGGCCTTCCCACAAGATCGGATGGGCCGCCTCCCTCTCCAGAGGCTGGGCCATTCCCGTAGTATTTCAAACCCGGACGCCGACGCGAGCACGCCCGATGGAATGTTAAAATTTTAAGGGGTATTAATATAAAATATAATAGTATTAAATGGTATTCAAAATGGTTATTCATTAACACCCTTAGCCAAAAATCGTTGGGCGTCCATGTAAACATAGGGTAATTTGCAAGCTATACAAAAAACAAGTGATTTTTGGAGGGTACCTACGCAACACTCTTTTAATAAGAATATTGTTTGGTCTTCAATAAAGATGCAACACCAATTAATGAATTTTATGATCCATTAATTAATATTGACAGTAAGAATGGGTGTTATCTTTTGCTTTTTGTCTTATTTTCACTTTTCTATTTTTAAAAGGAATATTATGTTAGGTAAAAATCACGAGCTATAATTTGGTGCCCATCAATGTTGAACCTGCAAATTACCGTGATGATTGCAAGTTCAACTAGCAAACCAGTTGCAAATTATCCGCATAATTTAAGGGATTATGTAACAACCTACATCGCCTATAATTTTTTTTTATTAACGTGATTATGTATCAATCTATATTATTTTCTTTTATTAGCATAATCTCGTTAAAATGATCTTTATTTTTCTTTATTAGTCAGTAATATTTTTTATTGTCAGTATGATCCTATATCAGTCTATATTTTTTTTTTTATATATAATCCCTATACCGAATATGATGGAATAGAAAAATAAAATTGCTTTTCTCTTTTTTTAATATTTTCTCCTTGTGCAAATATTTTAGTATAAATAATATGTTAATTGTCCGCAAACAAAAGATTTGGACCAAAAAAGACCGTACACGTCAGCTCTCTAACTATACCATCCAGTTAAGCACAGCTTATTATATAGACCAGGATCCTACCCTCTCCTTTCCCACATATATGATTTCAAGTAACCGTTTCTGGTTTCTTTCCTGCCTTCAGACCCTCTGTTCTCTTTCTCCCTCTGTTTTCTTCTTCAACAACTAATCCTACCCTTTTCTCCTGAATCCCAGAAGAAGTCACTGTTCTGGTTGTGGGTCTTCTTTTTAGAAATCTGAGGCCTCCTTTGTTTTGCCAGAAGACCACTTCTGGGGCTCGGAGTTCCCAAGAAGAAAGAAAGCTCGGCAAGCATCTTCTTGCTCTGGTAATTGCTTTCGCATTGCTGTAAGTTAATGGAATCGAGATACCTCTTTTGTTTCCTTCCTTTGCTTTTTCTTTCTTTTCTCTCTTTCACATCTTGTTGCAAATTTACGCAAAAGTCGTCTGTCGTTCTAGAGCTATGTTTCTTTCATTTGTATCAATTCGTTTGAGATGGAGAAGAAAACAAACCGATTGATACAGGGAAAAAGGGTGCCGATTTTATTTAGCTTTTCTTGCAAGAATGCTAGCCTCAAGAAGTGTCAATGTGTTTTTCTCAAAAAAAAAATATATGGCAATGTGGTTGCGGAACCGTTTTTGGATGTAATGGAACGAAGGATTTCAATACCCGGAGTTGTGGTACTGAGAGTTTTTCATATCTTGAAGAATCTTGAACCAAAAGAGATCAGCCCAATCTTTGATACTGAGAAAGGTTCATTTATAATAGAGGTTAAAGAAAAGAAAGAAATGCAGTTTTGTTCAACTTCTTGGGAGAATATCATGGTAAGAAATGGAAATGTGGTTGCAAAATGGTTTTTAAATGTCATGGAACCTGAGATTTCACGATGAAAAATTCGAGTAGTTACAGTTCTCATATCGTGTGGAATCTTGAATCAAAAGAGATCAGGTGATCTTTGACACCAAGAAAGGGTATTTTCTAGTAGATGTTTTCATTTCCTGTTAAATTCATGGGTCAGTAGCCTTGTTCTTTAGAACCATCAGCGAAACTTCAGAATTTTCATTAGATCTTGCTTTTAGATTTATAAAGATTTTATGTTTTATCAAAAAAATAATTCTTGGATTCTGATTTGTTTGTTAAAAAAGACCTTGAATTCTGCACATTGATCTCATCTCTGTGGTGATCAGGGTCAAAACAAGGGAACAGATTATTCTCTTTGTTGTTGGGTTCCTAATGGAATAAGTTTGCTTGTTTTTGGGAAGAAGTGCGCTTGTATTTGTTTATGGAACTATGACAATGGCAAATTCGAGAAATTTAACAAAATGTTATTGGCTAACCTATCATGTTATTGGCCGGAAAATCAAAATAATTTCTATTCTTTTTGGATGATTTTAACCGTCTTAATGTTAGGTGTGAGGACCCATGCGGGCGTGTCTTTATTCGCACATCAGTTTTTTGCCAAGAAGATTTTGGATACTCATATAGGATTAAGGAACCCAAATAATACCTTTCGGTTAGTCATTTTAGGTAAGGTCATGGATTGTTACAAACAGTATCAGAGCGGACCCGACTCATAACCTATGTGGACTAGAAGACGCTGCAGCACGGATCCATTGAAGCTGACCACAGGTCGATCGTGGTGCTTGTGATTATATTTTAATGGATTTGAACCCTTAGTCTGACGGGAACGTTAGGGCTTAAATGGGGGGAGTATGTGAGGATCCGTGCGGGTGTACGTTTAGTCCCACATTGGTTATTTACCGAGGAGATCTTTAGTACTTATATAAGATCAAAGAACTCAAATAATACCTTTCGACTAGTCATTTTGGGTGAGGTCTTAGGTTGTTACATTAGGAGTTTGGTCATTGATTATATTTATGTTCTTAGCTTAAAAATGTGCCTGCCTTTATTATGCTTAAATGATGTTCCATGCAATGTAAGAAATGACAAAGTGCATGCCTAAAATTGTAGCGGACTCGGACAATACTCAAGAAGGTGAAGTGGGAAACATGGATACTCAGGTTGGAGATGCGGGGACGCCAGTGGAAGGTACGGGGCTTGAGAAGCACAAGGATGCATCTGATATTAAAGGCCCACAGAAGAAACACAAAATTCTTGAAATGCAACAAAGAATTGGCAGGTAATTGAGTGGATTCTTTTTTAATTTAATATTACAAATATATATTGTGGAAGGAGCCTTACGAATATAACTGAATCTTTATATTTACAATTAAGAATCATTTTCTCTCTCTCACACTCACTCACACACACACACATACAGAGCAAAGCTTTCAAAAATATTCTCATCTGTAGTCCAGAGAGCTTTATTTTGACAATGTAAAGAAATTCTGAAGATCAACTAACTCGATCTTCCTTTTAATAATTCTAATTATGATAAGTAGCTAAACAGATTTGTCAGGTAACTATGAATTCATATTATATCAGGGGATAATTTACATATGAAGTGGTTGGGCTGCATACATGTTTACATGTTTCTTAAGTCTTGTATACTTCAATTTTTTCCTTTTTGTTTTTGAGTTAATTTTCATGCAATGCACCATGGCTTTGAAATAAGTCCTCGTTTCTAATATAAAGATAAAGATCTTAGACTGGGTTTCGAATATTCTGTTAGCTAACTAATGGGTGCTAGAATTGGCAAGCAAAGTTGCTCTTATGTGGTGGTAACTGTTCTCTGGCTTATTAATTTGATGATGGTTGATATGCCGGAAGAAGTAACAAAAGATTGGTGCTGCAGTGATGTCGAACCTGGAAAAGCCCAAGAAGGTGAACCAGGAGATTCAATGGTTTCTGTAGAATTACCTGAGTCACCAAAGACAGAGAAAACCACTAATGAAGCGATGCTGCAAGCTGAACAGGACGGGAAGGCCTTGAACTTGGAAGATGTGGTGGTTGAATGTCAGAATCAACAGGATGCTAAAAAGCTCATCGATGATCTCAGAAATAAAATTGAGCTACTAAAAGCTGAAAATTTGGAACTGCAGACTGACATTGGTGAGGTTTCTATGACACTCAGAAATACAAATCTGGAGGCGGACATTTTGAATGAGGTATTGAAAGTAAAAGAAGGGGCAGATAGATATACGAGGCCTAAATCTGCCATGCAAACTTTATCAGCTCGGGATGTGCTACATGAAATAAAAGAAACTGAAAGCCTAATTAGTCAACCAGCGAGCCTACTCCCTGAACAGCAGGATCAAAGCCAGTTGGAAGCACAAAAGTCAGAACTTGAGAGGGAACGTGAAGAATTGCGACAAGAAAGTCGTCAAATCCAGAAAGAAATAGATTACTTACGGGACCGTCACAATGAGTTAGTTGGAATGATTGAAACTGCAAAAACTGCACACAAGGAGAAGGTAGAAGAGATCAGGAGGGACCTAGTTGACTCCGAGGAAGAGTGCAAAGTAATTAAAATATGTAACGATGGATGGTCAGGTTGGATGCTAAAATTGGAAGAAGAGTGCAGGGAAATGAAAGAAACGGCAGAACCCATGATACGTTCTATGAATGATGCGGTTCTCCGTCTGGAATCAGAAGTTGTGGAACGGTTCAGGAATATCCAGATGCGGTTATGTGCCTGCAGAAACGAGCTTCAAATAGCAAAGGCAAAGTTGGCACTGCATCATGATAATCAAGGACTGGCAATTGAGAACGAAAGGATTGAGAGGGAACTTCAGGCTATGGGTCTGACTGTTTTAGAGCTTCTGAAGCAAGGACGACAATTAGAAGCCGAGCTATATGATGAGGAAGGAATCAATAGGATGCTGGCCATTTTGTACTCCAGGAATGATGATTCTGAAGTCCAAGAAGGGGGAGCTGGTGACGTAGTGGCTTCTGGTGGCATATGTCAGTCAGAAGAGGCAGAGAACACCACAGATAAAGAGATGTTGCAGGCTCTGCAGGATGAGAAAGCTTTGAACTTGGAAGATGTCGCAGTTTCAAGTGAGAAGCAACAGGGTTCTAGAAAGATTGTGGATGTTCTTAGAAGAGAAGTGGAATGGCTTGAAGCCGAAAATATGAGACTGCAGATTGGCATTGATAAGATAAGTAACATGATAATAGATACCAATCTGAAGGTGGACAATTTGAACGAGGCACTGAAAACTTTGGAAGGGGCGGATGAATTCGTAAGGCCTGCATTTGCCTTGCAAACTTCGTCAGATCAGGATGTGCTGCATGAAGCAGAAGAAGCTGAAACCTTGATTGGTCAACCGGAAGTAAGTCTGTTCCAGCAGCAGCAAGATCAAAGCCAATTGGAAGCACAGAATTCAGATCTCGAGAAGGAGATTCAAGAAATGCGAAAGCAGAGTAGTCTTAATCAGAAAGAAATAGATGAATTGCGGGTCTACGGCAGTGATTTAACTGAAATGATCGAAACTGCTAAAACTGCACATGGAAGAAAAGTTGAGGGGACTTGGAGGGACATAGAAAACTACAAGCGAGAATGCAAAGCGCTTAAACTATATATTCAGAGATGGTCAGATAGGGCCGGAACCTTGCAAGAAGAGTTGAGGCAAATGAAAGAAATAACAACGCCCGCAATTCATTCTCTGCATGGCGCACTTCTCAACCTGAAATTACAAGTTGAGGAACAGTTTAGGAATATCCAGGTGCGGTTATCTGCCTGCAGAGAAGAGCTTCAAACACAAAAGGCGAGGTTGATGACAGTGCATGATGAGAATGAAGAATACACAACTATGAACCGTTGGATGGAGAGGGCAGAATGGGACATGGTTGTAGTTGGTTTGCAGATGGATGTGGAGTTGGAGGAAAAATCAGAATGGGGACTACATGATGCGGAAAGAGCGAAGAAAATGGGAGATGTGGCCGAGGCTGAGAAGATGCTGGAGGATCTAAAGATGAGAGAAAAGGATCTGGAACTCAGGATGTCGTCTCTGAAGGAGCAAAAGACAAATCATATGGTGGTTTTGTCGCTGCAGTATGAACAATATGTTCAAGATTGCCGTAAGCTCTGCCAACTTATTCATAGAAGCTGCAGCAAATGGGAGAAGTTAGGACAGATGTTGCGGCAAGGACCGATCTAATGCGCTGCTAGGCAATGGTTTCAGTAATTCCTGTATCAAGATCTTTCCTGCAGCTTCTTTTGCTAAGCATCCAATTTGGTTATCACCTTTTCTTCAAGAATGTCTCGGGCGGAATTTGTGAATGATTAGTGACTGCAATTAATAGATTTGTAACAGAGATTGTGGGCGAGAGATACTTAGCCATGCTCTTGGCATTTATTTGAAATTCGGATTCAAGCCTAAATCAATATTTTGTTCGTTTGTTATGTTGGGAAAAAAAAGTGAAATAGCACTCCTTTTTCTTCTTTCTTGGTAGCGTGACTTGAACTTGTCAATCCAAGGATAAGATATTCTACATAGGTGCTGAATCAAGCTTTCTTGTGGCAAGAAAATAAGAAAATGTACTTTTGTTCAATCAAGTTTTTGTGAGGACTCGTGCGGGGCGTATATTTAGTCTTACATCGGTTATTCACTAAATAGATATTAGGTACTTATATAGGATCAAAGAACCCAAATAATACCTTCCGGCTAGTCTTTTTAGGTGAGTTTCTGAATTGTTAAAGAATGATATCAGAGCAGACATGTTCCATAACTTATGTAGATTAGAGGACACTGCAATACAAATCCATTGGGGCTAACCACGGGCTGATCATGATGTTTATAATTAGATTTGAGTAAATCTTGGGTACTTATATAGGATTAAAGAATCTAAATAATATCTTCCGGCTAGCCATTTTGGATGAGGTCCTGGGTTGTGACATTTTTCTAGTTAGACAATAAGGGGTATTTCGAAGCTAAAATATTTTAAGCAGATAACCTAATAGAATTCACCGGAGATGGACGCACTTTTAAAAGTACTTTTAAAAGCACTTTTAAAAGTACTCAGAAAAGTACTTTTAAAAGAACCAAAGGGATCTTCCATATATACAAAATCTATAGTTATCTGGTTTCTCGCTAAATGTGAAGATGCCTTCAATATGATTGCACCAGTTCAGTCTACGGCCCCTCTTTGGCTAAGACTAGCATCTCTGAAAATGCTTTCCATCTGTGGTAGCTAATAGAGAAGGTTATATTTCTCAGATTAGTTAACCTGTAGGAATCTGAGAAAGTGTAGATTCTTTTTCAAAAAACAAAAGCAATAGGCATTTATTTTTCAATTAAATTCTTCATGTAAGGTGTACCGGTTGCCTCTCCAAAGCCAAATTTTGAATCTGAACTTGGAACCATAACCTTTCCATAGGTTTCTTAGCTGATTTGTTTGCTATGGATATCTGAGTAAAGCTAATAACATGTAGCAACATAGACCGAGTTCGAGTCAATAAATCAGTACTTGGGGGTTTTCAGTTTGGTTTAATAGATGACTTCTCAATTTAGTAAAACATATTCAGAAGTTTTTTTGGTGGCTTTGTAGATAATATCAGCTACCTAATAACCCTAACCTGCATAAGTAATCGGTATGGACGAAGTCTAGAGAACCGGCTAAGTGACTCTTCTGCTGTGATAACCCTTGCTAAAGCAACAAGAACTCTTTTACCAACACTAACATAGACAGTGCAGGGTTTAAAAGCATGTTTTAATCTTTATAACTTTGATGCATGAACAAGTAAGTCCTGATGTTGAATAAATTATTCCTTCTCCACATACCTGGTTCTTAAGCAATCAAAAACTACTTCTGGTTGATAAAAGAAAAGGAAAAACATTTCTGGCTTCCTCATGTAATGTTGTTAAAACTTCCAACCCCCCTCCCCAACACCATCGATGGAGTGCAAATTTTTTGAACTTTCCTCTGTTCAGAAAGAAAGGGGTACTGGGCCGAGAAACCTTGACTATAAATCATTCTTTCATGGAATCTTTCATTATTCTTTTGCTTTCATGCCATCCACTCTGCAAGTTCAATTTGTTGCCAGAAAATGAGAGAGTATTCTGGCCAAAGGCACTTATAAATTCTCAAATATGAAAAGCTTATTTTTTAAGAAAAAAGAGTAAAACATAGAGCAGGAGGGACCTGAACAGGTGGCAAGAGGAAATCTGGAGCCTCTGGACAGTAAGGCGGTCTGCTCTTATCTTTCAAGTTTAGCACTCTGATGTCATGGCATGTCTCATCAAAACCCATAATTTGTCTATTAAAATGCTCATCAAAAGGGAAAAAAATCGTCCATAAAATAGATGCAATTTCCAGGTCAATTAGGCAAGGAGCCGGTGGGAAGAGAAATGGAGCAATTGAAGTCCAAGAAGAGCATTTGGTCCCCTATTCTTTCCACCTTGACCCACTTGTACCTAACGTCAGTTTGCTGCATAAACTGCCCATCACACGAGAGATAACATTCAGCATCGTTTCCCATATATGCTACAACTCCCTTCTCTTCAAGCTTGAAAACTTCAAATCCATATGTCAGATAACTTGGGATGCCCTTCCCATGGATCACATCAATTGGAGCCTCCCACCATCATGCTTATATGGTAATCTCACAATCTGTAATAGTTTTGTGAGGATCTGTGTGGATGTGTATTTAGTCCCACATCAGCTATGCAAAGGATATATCTTGGGTACTGATACAGCACAAAAAAATTCTAAATAATACCTTTTGACTAGACTTTATGAGTGAAGTCCTAGCTCATGTGATATGGAAAGAGCCAGCATCCTTCATTCAATGGTGGTTGAATATGAGGAAAAAGACCCTTCCTGAAATGATGAGGGAAGGGGCCAACAAAGCAGTGGGAAAACAGAGCATAGAACTTCAGCATTTTCATTACCATGAAAGTGGGATTTGTAATGCCATAAGTATGTGAAATAAGAGAATGACACAGTAGTTTGTGAGGTTTAAAACACTGTGGTTTTTAAATTTGCTTTAGTTCACCTGAAGGTTAGAGTACTACAAAATTTGCTTTAAATTTGCTTTGAAGGTGTCTCCCTTTCTCCAAAATGTGAGAATTAACAATGTCTTAACCTATAATCCCCGCTCTTCTCAAATATCTCCAGTCAACCATGTTCTTGATATAACTTGACTTTACCAATTGATAGTTTCAAAGAGAATTTCAAACCCATTGCAGCATCTTTTGAGGATCCTTCCGTAAGCCATACCTTTTTGGAGCTACCCTCTATGGTCTAGGTTCATTCTGTTAAATTTCAAACCGAAACTATGAAAAACAAAAAAATTGAAGCAGTAAAAGTTTTTCTAATAAACTAGGCTCTGTATCAGGAACTTGACATGAAGTAAACATGCAACATTTTGATCTAAGGTAAACATACTACCATTGCACCACAGAATGGCATCAGCTTCGCATACATTCTAGAAACAATGATGGTCAAGGTGATTTTTTTTCCGAAAAGATGGTTGAATGATCTCAGAGTGCACATATTCCATCGGTAAAATAATTAAAAAAGAGTGCAAATTACATCACGAAATTGCAGTCATATTCTGTTTAACTTTGGTCAAGTTTTGGATATCATATAATCAATATGCAGAACCTACATTGCATGCATCATTTATAATGAAAAAAGGCAAACAAAATTTTAGAGCTGTGATCCAAAATATACCTTTTTCCCCTCAGACCTCTCCACTTTTTGTGGTGGCTCACCTTGCTCCTTCAATGGTAATATGTATATGTGCTCTTCTGTGAAACTGGGATATGATTTAGGATTTCTACAAATATTGGAATCGATAAACTTATCATATGGTAGAGAAACAACCCCCTATCATAAACTTTTGCACCGCAATCTGCAAACCAGAGAGCAGTGCATGCTTGGATTGCCACCATGTTGGCCATCTCGGAAATGGAGGGCTCTTGCGCAACCTCTCTACCCCACATATTTGGCATCCCAACACGGTCGTTCTCCATTTTCGAGATCAGCAAGAGCCCTCCATTTCCAAGATGGGCTACGTGACAAGCAACCCGAGCATGTATTGCTCTTTGCATTGCAAAATATGCACCACAGAGGATCTAGACTCAAGAAGAACATCCAAAAATAGTTACAAAGTTAATCAGCTTGAGTTCGAGCCCATCCGGTTTAACCTGCACTCGATGTTAAAATTTCAAACGTCCAATCTGGCGTATACATGCTGGACCAAATCCAACCTGGCCAAGGCCCGATATCCGGCCCGATAAACCGCCGACCCGACTATGTTGGCATCTGAAGATTGGGATACAGAGGGAGCACAAAACGCTTTCTAACCTTAGCAGCCTATCAATTGTTGCTGCTGCAAAATCCTCCTCCTAATCCAACTACCAAATGTCTCAGATTTCTCTCTGGGTCATTTTATTTGGGCTTTTAAGTTGGGATCATGGATGAAAAGAGAGGTGAAAGAAGGCGTCCGAGCATTTCTCATCTTTCTCACTCAAAAAAGAGTTTCAAAAATGAAGGCTAAGAAGAAGAAAAAAGAGGATCTGCAAACTCAAAAAAAGAAAAGAAAAATGCAACGTCCTTATGCTTTCCTCAATATATATTTTCTTCCTTTTTCCAGTCTTTACCTCTCAAAGTAATACTTTGTTTTTGTTTATCTCGTAGGCACCTCACCCTCTGAGCCAGCACATATTGGTGCGCATCCGGCATGGATATTTTGATTGAAATCTTGCACCTGTTCGATCAAAAGACTGACCAAGAGCTTAACCATCCAATCCTTTAACATCCCTTGATTAGCCTATCTGGTAGTGCATATCTTTAGAATCTCAACTTAGGAGCCATCTTCCAACTAGCTTCACATATCTTACGATAAAATGTTCACATATTATCTGTGTTTGCATTATACTTAGGTGTTTCCTCTTCCCTCAAAAAAAAAACAAAATTCTCATAGAAAATATAGTGAACTCTCCTGACTCCTATTGATCTAACTTGGCTTTTTCCTTATGAACAGCTATCCAGCTGAGGGTGTGTTAGTCTTTCTGACTACTATAAATAGGCCTTCCCATACCACCACCCTCAAGAAACACACGGGAGGTGGTTTCCTGTAGGCATACTGGAGATTCCAAGAAAAGGTCATCCACCATTCCAACCACCTTCAAGAGGCTCTCTCTCTCTCTCTCTCTCTCTCTATTACTAGTACTTCAAGACCTTTTCTTGTTCTTGGGTTCTTGCAGAGAACTCTTTGTTTTCTTCTGCGTGTGTTCTTGGTTCAGAAGGCTGCACAGAATGGCGAACGTAGGAACAAGGGGAAAGAAGGCGATCTCGAGGTGAGTAATTCTTCCCCAAAGATACTCTCTAAGTTATTTCTCGAAAAAGAATAAAAGATGTTCTCTAAGTTATCTTGTTTCATTCGAGATAATGCATTTAGGCTTTTCTTGTTTTCTTCTTTGATTCTCTCCGTTTGGTGTGAGTTGATAGAATCGAAATGCCGGTTCCTCTTTTTGTCTTTTTCCATAGATAGCTACTCTCTGAAATCTATTCATGAACTTAGCACGGGAATAAAAGTAGATGATGACCATGCCCTCTTCGAACTGTTCTTCTTGAATTGCCATCATCTTACTTCAAAGGTGAACGAAGCCGAACCTTGTTACTGATGTCATAAGAGGTTTCAAAGTTCGAGATTTTACCAGAAATGAAAACTGTTCCCTATAATTCCTTCATTGCTTCATTTCTTCTCCGCACACGCGCACACACACAAAATCCTTCGTTACTTGTCGAAGAATTCTTTGCCTATTAAATTTACAATCGAAGACAGACAGAAAATCTTGATTCATATGTGTTTCTCCTACTTTATTCTCTGCTGCTTTCCTTTTGATGTGAGTTGATAGAAGAGGCACCTTATCCTGTTTATCTTTGCCATAAATGGCTGTTGTCGCTTTCTTTTTTTCATAATTTTAGTACTGGAAGGAAAGAAATCATAGCAATGACGTTTTTGACACGTCCTTCTTGAATGCCCATCATCTTGCTTAGGAAGGCCCAAAAAAAAAAAAGAATACCCATATTCTCTCTTTGTTTTTCTCTGATCTCTTGTTTTGGATTCTTATGATGGAGTTTGGTTCCAAATGCTGTAAATAATTAGCTGAGCCTTGTTGCCAATAAAGAAATGATTAGAGATTTCGAGAACATTATTGGGAATGAAAATTTTTTATGTATAATTCCTTCATTAGTTCTTGAAGAATTATTTGTATGTTAAGTTTATAATCAAAATTTTTGTCAGAAAAGTCTTGATTTATTTGCCGTTTTTCTTCTCTTTCCACTTCTTTTCTTTTTTGAGTTCCCACACCTGCAAACTACGAGAATCTTGATTACTAAATGTACTTAGCTCGTTGAAGCTCTGCTTCTTGAGTCTATTAATCAATCCCCTATTTTGGAGGAAAATGATATCAAGAAGCTAAGCCACTGTATTTTCTGTTCTTGGAGCTCAGTTTCTTGAATCCATATTGGAAGTAATGTTAATGTAGATCTCTGTATATAAAGCTGATGCTCTTGCCGTGCCAATATTATTTACTGTGGTGTCTTAGATAAAGCATAATGGTGCAGCATGGAAACCCCTGTTAACTTATGATAATTCTGCTGTAGGTCAAATATGGATGGTTTTCTTTTCTTGATGAGAGGCGACAATTTTATAGTGTCCTAGTGAGTGATAACATCATGTGGATTTGAAGTAGGTGGGGGTCACTATGAGCTTCATATGTCAAAGAAGTTGTTTTCAGTTCAGATCGATCAGCAAATAAATTTAAATTTATACTCATGTTTGCTGCATATCTCCCATAAATTTTAATTTGCAAAATCTTGATTTCTTTTTTTATGGTCATCTTAAGCTGTACTATGGAATTTTAACAGATAACTGTTGAGTTGGAGCCAGCAATGCAATTAATTTTTCTGTGCCTGTAGGCTTGTTATGTCTCCTCTAAATTATAATTGCCATAATTGTTAAGATGCTGTAGAAGAAATGATGAGTAATTTCTAACAGGAGTGTTCAAACTGATGCCAACCAAGGTGGTGAAGAAGCAGTTATTCTAGATGCTGTAGCAACAGGGGTATTCAGTACACAAGAGAAGCTGAATATGGATGAGAAGCAGGCTATGGATGAGAGTGCTACTACTGAAGATGCTTCCGTATTGCAGGTTAAACCTGATGGCTTAGGTCTCGCCACAGAAACCCAGAAAGAGGAAGTAGCAAATGCTGAGGTTGTGAAAGAAGACTGCCAAGTTCTTCAGAATCAGCCTGAATTGGAAGATTCTGGGACTGGAGAAGGGGACAATGTAGATAAATCCACACACAGAAATTCAGAAGATGAGAAGCAAGTGATGAATGAGAGCATTGCAGATGATGCTTCCACACTGCAGGCTAAAACTGATGGTCTGGGTCTCACAACAGAAAATCAGAAAGAGAACGTGGCTGATGTGGAACAGAAATGTGCTACTGAAATATCAAAGAAAGATGACACTGTGCTAGAACCAGTGGATGTAGGCCATGATGCATCTTTGATGGCATCAATACTGGAAAGTGCAATGTCTCAAGAAGGAACGATGCAAACTCAGTTATCCTCCTCAGAAAAGTTGGGAGATATTACAGTTGAGATTGAGAAGCAACAGAATGATGAGCAGATCATTTCTTACCTGCGAAGTGAGGTGGAGTGCCGCAAGGCTGCTAATTCTCAATTGCGGTTTGAAGCTGCCGAAGTTTCAAGGAGATTTGGAGATGCAAAAATGAATTTAGAGAGGCTGAAAAAGATACTGAAAGATAAGGACCTTGCACAAGACTGTATGTCTTCAGCGACTGTTGCACATGCTTTGAGAAATCAAACTGCCACAAAAGATGCAGAGGAACCTGGACAACAGTCAAAAGGGTTAGAGAAGAAATTGTCTCTAGCGCAGCAAGTTCAAATCTGGACCCAGAAACAAACTTCAGATATGCCAAGTGAAATAAAAGCAAAAGAAGCTGAGAACTCCAACCTCAGCTGCAAATCTAGTAACATTAAAAAAGAAATGGATGCTGAAATAAAATATCTAGTGGCAAAAATCAACAAGCAGAATCAAGAAATTGACTCTTTATCGAAGAACAATGACGAATTGCTTGAACAGTATGAAGCTGAAAAGGCCAAGAATGAAAAGATAGAAAATTTGTTGAATGAATACAAAGAGAAGATGATTAAGGATCAAAACATACTCTCTGAAGCAAATTGTGATATGCACAAAGCTTTGACATTAATGGAAGAGCAGCAAAGCATGATGAAATGTGTGGCTGAGTCCATGGTGGCTGCTATAAGTGATGAACTCCAGACGCTGGAAACTGTCTTTGAGGAACATTGTGAGCTTATCCTGTGGCAACTATCTAACTGCACCAAAGAGATTCAAATGGAGAAGCAGAAGGCACTGCCACTGCTTCGTGGGTATAAAAGAACGATGGATCAGAATGATGTGTTGATAAGTACGTTTTTATCCACAGATATAACAAATATGGTCTTGCGCGAGACGAATTGGGCAATGGACGAGAGGCTGGAAGAAGATGGGAGACTGTTAGAGAGGCATTCGAACTCTCAGCATGATTTGGAGAAACTGAAGAATAAGGTGGAGGCACGGGAAAAGGAACTGGAAGCTAGGAATGAGGAGATGCAGGAGGATATAAGGCAGATGAAAAATGCTGTCGACTACTACCGTGAAAGATACCATCGGCTTTACACAAAATACCATCCAAGAGAAAGGCTTCCAACTTAGGATCTATGCTCAAGTGCCCATATTCATTCATCAGTATTCATTAGTTCTGAGGATGTAAGAAGATGATGAGAGAGATTTGATCTCTGATAAAGTTCTTTGGAGAATTTTCCTCCATATTGAGTACTGTGATCCGTGACTCCAAGGTGTCTGAGTTCCCAGTTTCAACAGCTTTCAAGCTTAAGTGCACCTAGCTCTATCTTTTCATTAGCCTGAGTTGTATGATTTTCCATTACATTAGTGTTTGTAACAAGTCTCATTAAAAAATGAAAGAATTATAGTTTTGGAGCTCAAGCTTGGAACATATATTGTTCTTTGAAGAACCCAGGTTTCAAATAACAGAACTTTTTTTCTTCCTTTTCTCCTCTTTTATCTGTGCTTCCATGGGTCTGGTGTGTGACAAGGCATAATTGATTTAATATAATAGGAGATATGGAAATGGGTATTCTACATGACATATCGTGCCATGGCATACAATTTTCCTCTTCTTTAAGAAAAAAAAAGATCATAGGAGAGAGTTTATTTTATGAGCATCTCGAACTTTCTTCATGGATGCTCTTTACCTATTTTACCATAAAAAACTCAGGGCTCAGCTCCCACAGAGGCTCTCATTTGTGATATTGTTCCTCCTGCTATCTGCTGTGTCATTTGGGTTGACTTGAACCAAATAATCACTCATCTAGTGAGGGTTACCTCAGTGGCTGCCGTATTATTGCAAGAATATTGTGCATTCATGGGAGCAGGTTTGAAACTTATTCACACGCATGTGGATACGCACAGACATACAAACATGCATGCATGCATGCAAGTGTATGTAATGCATGTGTGTACGTATGCATGTATGTGGAGGGATTTAACATTTTAAAGCATCTGCTTCTTGCTGGGAGATAAGGCTTTTGTGTCCTTCTATATGATCGTATCATTTAGTGATGGATGAAAATGCTCTTTAATATTACTCGTTTTTTTTTTTGGCAGGATTAAGTGAAGCAGGCATCTGGAAATGCATGCTTTTTAATCTTCTGAACCAACTTTTGAAACATCCCAAACCCGTGAAACTATTCCTTAGTGGTGTTTTAAACAACGTTCCATGCAAACAAAAGTTGACAGTCTCTTTTAGCTCCGTTATTTATCTCTTTAGCACCTTGACTGGTTTAATTTAAATGTCTCGAGATTGTTAAGTTACTGGAATATACAAACTAGATCATGCGTACGAGTACCAATGTGCCATATCCTGGGTTTTTCTTGAACATTTATCTGAGAGCGATACCTAAACCACAAAAGCTAAAAGAGAAATATTTGACGCAACAGTGTATTTTGACGGACATAGATTGACACTACTGGGCTGCAAATGGGTCGGATCAATCTGCTCATTATCCAACTAGCCGAACCCGATTTGTATTTGAAAACCCATTGGTTGGGTCAGTTCAATAATGAGACCTGATCTAAATTTCGGGTAGGGTCTGGTTTTTGTATTTTTTGACCCGATCCGATCTGACTAGCCATACGTCGGTTTAATTTGGGTTAATAAAAAATGGGACTGACCTGATCTAAACCTGATCCAGCCCAACTGAAAAAACTGAATGAGGCCCAACTGATCTAAATCAGTTGATGGTTCGCTAAAGGTTGGAATGGGGGGTGTTGGCTTCATTCTATGAGCGGGATCATGAAGGTCGTCTCATTTATCCTTAGTTGTTCTTTCTTCTTCTTCTCTGCTTTGTAACTTCTTTTCGTTCTTTTCCTTTCAATGTTACCAAAAAATATCTTTCTCAATTCACTGAATAAACTCTCATTTAAACTAATTCATTTTTATTCTTCTCAACAACTATAATTGTTCTCATCTATTTTCACTTAATTATATTTAAACATTTAAATATCATTGCATGTTTTGGTAGATTTTTATTTATATTGCTCTAAAATATGTCAATATCTATTTCAAAAATTATAGTTTGTAAACTTAAGAATGATCAATTATTTAGACGAGGCTAATAGTTTTTGAATGAAAATTCGAGTTTAAGTGGACTCTTTTTAGTTCTATGTTGCTATTTAGTAATTTATATTTAATTGTTAATTATTATTTTAGCTATGAAGGAATACCTAGATTCTTGAATTGAATTGCAAAGCTAACTTAACCTGGTCACAACCCATACTGAAACATTATGGTTTGGATTTGGGTCATATTTGTTAGCATAATTATTTGACCCTGATCTGAACCGAATAAACCGTTGGATCCAAAATCATTTTGCAGATCTAACTCAGCCCGATCGATCAGCTAATGGATTTGATCTGGATTTAAAATCATGACCCAAACATGAAATCAGGTTGGATTGGGGTCAAGCATTTGCCTTAGTCTGGCTTAACCCTTTTGCAACCCTAGCTTGATGTGTAGTTTTGCATGTCAGAGCACTTAGCAAACCGGGCCTGATCATCTAAAGGAATACTTACTGCTATATGCCCTGAGATTATGTCTTTTATTATCCTGCTTTATTGCATGTTTATTGTTGGGATCAATGAGAAGATATTTGTCTCCGAAGGAGAAACCTGCATTGGAACATTTTCCTAGAGAAACAAGAATAATGGGACTGCTCTATTGCAGTCTGTTTTTTGATGCAGATGAATTAGGCCAAATCTAGTAGCTGGTTTCATATTTTGCTTTTTTAGAAGAAAGTAATTGTCAAGAAAAATTGCACTTACTATGCTCATTTGTTTATTTTAACTGAGCATTCTTTGTTACTTAAGATATGATCGAGAAATTGCACTTACTACTATTCTTTCTTCCAGTCTCCCATGATTTTGCTGATTTACATTCTAAGTTTCTTCATTTGATTTTCAAGCACTGCCTACAGATAGACCATCCTATACTTGGTGACATGCTTTGGGCCGAATTATTTGGTGCTAAGTTTTTCTCTGTTTGAAGCTTATGGTTTGCTTGAATTTTGGACTGCTACATTGAATCCCCTTCCATTCTATTAGATTTAGTAGGCTGGATACTTCATGTGGATGCTCCTAATCCACATGCATGTTTATACCATCCTTTCTTGATCGAAGATCAGCTCCTGCAATCACCGAGTGAAGATGATAGGTTGGTACTTTAAGAATTTTTTCGCTAAAAAACTTTTGGACGATGAGCATGGGTGTGAGGGCGTCTCCCTCCACATGTGGTTGGGACAATTCTTTTTTTTTTTGGTACAACGGTGGCTCACATGTAACGAATGTGGATGCGGCCAATAAAATCATAAAACAAAAAGCTACATAAAAGCTCTGGCAGGGACTCACTGTCCAACCAGACAAACTCACCAGAGTAATGAGCTGCAAAAGAGGCAACCTAATCAGCGGCCTATTTGCCTTCCTATAGACGTGTAAAGCCTGTTAGGAGTGACACTTAGAGGTGGCAAAATATGACCCGACCCGCCAAACCGACCCGTGTTCGACCCGTCATAAATAGGTTTGGGTTTGGCCTAAACAGGTTCGGGTCGTAAACAGGTCGACCCGTTTAACCTATTTATTAATTGGGTCAGATACGGGTTTTAGATGTCTGACCCGTTTAAACCATTTAACCTGTTTAACTGTTGGCAGGTTAAACAGGTCTAAATAGGTTAAACGGGTTAAATAGGTTAAACAGGTCTAAACAGGTTAAACGGGTCTAAACAGGTCTTAACAGGTCGGGTTGGGCAGGTTAAACAGGTTAGGTTGGACAAGTTAAACAGGTCTAAACAGGTCTAAACGGGTCGGGTTGGGCAGGTTAAACAGGTTAGGTTGGGCAAACAGGTTAAACAGATCGGGTCAGGTTGGATAAACAGGTTACCTGTTTATTAAACAGGTTAAACGGGTTGGGTCGGGTTACCTGTTTAATAAACAGGTCAGGTTCATGTTGTAATTTCTGACCTGTTTAATAAACAGTTCAGGTTCAGGTTTATAATTTTTTGACCCGACCTGCATGTGATCTGACCCGTTTATGATCCGACCCGACCCGATTGCCACCCCTAGTGGCACTCCCCCAGCAATTGGTGAATCTCATGGATCAGCAGTTAGTCCTCAGCTATGCATCTTCGATTCCAGATCTACTCAACCATCGTAACCAAATCTCCCTCAAGAATGATACGGTCCGCATCCAGTACTCGTCTCGCATAGCAGATATCCTCTCAGGCTGCTCGAAGCTCGGCACATGCCACTGACGAGTCAAAAGTTTAGATTGGAACAATTTTACTGGTAGATTTCCAAACTAATCATTTTTTATCTTTACTGTAACATAAGAAAGCATTTAAAATATAAAGTGTCAAAGGAATAACAATTCTATATTAGATAGATTAAAAATTCTTGTGGTGCTTATACACTTTTGATCCATCCATCTAAATGCATGGGTTTTTAGATAGAATCTTAGTATAGTATCATTCCTTGGGCTTTACAAACAGTCCACAGGAGTGGTTTCCAGATCAGCTAGGCCATTCAAGTTAAGGAGAAAATTGGAAAGCTAAGGCAAAAGCAGTAAATTGTCACGAGCATTTAGAAAATTTAAAGATAAAAAAAAATTATATTGATAATGATCTAATATATAACTAGCTAAATTGAATATTAAAATTGAATTTGATATTTTTGGGTAAACTTTTTAAATCTTAATCTTCAGACGATCCGCTTGCATCTAATGAAAAACTATTAAATTCTAGCAATTGATGCAGGTAGGCTATCTCATCAGGTTATCGTTACCAAAGTGGAGGCCTAACTTTCCATCCTCCTGCCCGTTCCCCTCCCACCTCTAATTTCTTTGATCAACTTGAGGGCGGTGAGGTTGTTGGATGTTGAGGCGACGAGCAGGATGACGACGACGACGGATCCTCGGTTGGCTTTGAAAGAGGCTTAATTACTCGACATCATGGTCCCCGGTGCGGAGTTGAAGGCTGTCTAGACAGGCCTTCGATATGCTTGACGAGTGCTACTAGCTAGTTCAGTCATCTTGGAAGGTGACTCGGCCACGGTAATCAGCTAGATCTAGAAGGATTCGAGGCTACTGACTACGACTGTGTTTTACTTCGAGACATTTGAATGATGATGAGGAATGGTGGAATCGTCCAAGCTAAGCGTATATTTAGAAAAGCTAACCGGACAGCGCATTGGGTGGCTGCCTATATGGCTAACTATATCAGTAGTACCTTATGGGCTGGGGATGGAAAACTGCCTCCGGAGCTCCGTAATTTTTTTTTTTATTAGACGTATTCATACACGTATTGTATGAATTATCTGTCTTGAGCATAAAATAAAAAAATAAATAAATAAATAAAAACAACAGGCTCCTGCAAAAGCCGGTGCATGCGAAGCAAACCGCGTCCAAATAAAACGGCCGGTTCGAAGGGCAACGTTTAATTAGGAGGGGAAAAACAAGCCGGCCGGTCTAATCTTATCCCAGTCGTCTAAACCCATTCTTGATTCCTTAAAAACTAAAAAGGGGCCCGGTTCCTCAGAAACGCATTATGACCACTCTCCTCAGTTCTTATAAACCCTTCCGCTGCAATCCCATCTCTCACCCCTCTCCGTCCTTCTTCCGGTCTCACTCCCACGACGTCCATTCGCCCCGTGGAATTTTGGAAAGGAAAGCCGAACTAGAAGGCGTCAGAGGTCAGTGGGTTTTTTTTTTTCTTCTCTTCGATGCCCAATTTCCATCTTTTTTTAAAAGATAATCTTTGTTTCGTTTTTCGTGAAAATCTTTGATGTACCCATTTATTTTTCTAGAGTATCTGAGTCTCCATTGGATGGCTCTCAAATTTCTAAATTATCCAAGAAAGTCGTTGTCCGAGTTCTTGATCGGTACAGCCACTTTTGGTTTCTTTTTCCTTCCAGAACGCACCGATCTTGATAATAATTTGTTTTGATTCAGTGAAAAGAGGGATGCAATGCCTTGCCAGATCGATTTTCTCATTTTGCCATATGAGGATTGGGACTGAAGTTTCAAGATTGGCCCCAAGATTCTTGCGATCGAGGTTGCAGTCTGCCATGTCGGAGGATCCGGAGCTTGGCGATTTCTTGGATTACATGGAGAATCTCAAGAATTATGAGCGATCGGGTGTGCCAAGAGGAGCTGGAACGGACAGTGATGATGGTTTTGATCTTGGGAGGATGCGGCGGCTGCTGCAACGACTTGGCAATCCGCACACCCAATTTAAGGTGTGTAATAATTTTCGGGAACGAATGCCTTTTTGATTGATCTCTTTGTGTTGCCTGCCGACTCTTACTTTGTGTTAAATTTCATGGTTTTATAGAAGAATCACGAGGTGAAACCCATTACCTGAAAGAGGCAAGATTTCTTTGTATCTAACATTAGAAGTTATATAAAGGGCGAGAGTTTATAGATCATTTATACATCAGTACCTTTTTATTTTAGCTATTTGTGCCCTATGTTTGTGTTACTTTGGGGATTAGTAACGGGTATTGTCTTTATGTTTTGGCATTTCGTTAAGTGTATTTACTTGCAGTAGTTTGCTGATGAATTCTTGGTGGCCACAATCTTTTATTTAGTGTGCTGCAACCACTCATTGCCACTTCTGAGAACACCCGATCCGTCCATGATCACCATCCACTCCACAACACCTATTTTATTAAAAGAAAGATTAGTTGAGAAATGAGTAGATGCTGTTTCGCCTTCTTTTTCTTTACAAAGAAAAGCTATTTTTGTCATTGTTCTTATTTCATAACTTTTAGTTTATATTTTATGAATTATCACTAGGTCTTTCTGTATCATAATGTTTTAATAGCGTTGTTTCCGTGCTCTTGCCTTCACTTCTCTGCCTGCTGTTGATGCAAGCAGCTGAGAGTAATTTATATTGGTGCTTCCAAATTGATATTGGTTTTCCTCAAATTCTAGTAGTCATATTAACTTCTGGACTTGATATGCAAACATTGTGTTTATGTATAAATTGTTTGTGATCACAACTATAACAAAAAGGCCTTATCTCTTTTTATTTGCGGTTAACTCTTTGAATTATCTAATATTTAATTCTTTTCAATAGCCTTGTCTTTTGGTATAAAAACTTCTTCTTAGTTTTGTAAGCTTCCGGTCTTTTTGCAGGCTCTTCAGCAAATTCAAAGATGCTAACCCCTCTTCATCGAGTTTGTCTATCATGTATGATGCTAATTGTTTTCCGACACTTAATGGTTTCTGGTATTAGTTCAAAGTTTTTTGTTTAATAATTCACATTTAAGTCTTTTCTAACTTTTTTTTAATGCACATACGTGAGCACCCTTATCTTTTCAATGCTAATTTTATGTGTATGCATTTTCTCTATTGCCTAAATCTTGAGTATGGAATTTGAATATGTGTTTGAATCACATAAATTTCTACGTTAATTCAATTAGAGGGGAGCATATAAAGATATGTTTCTCAGGGCTTAAGTTACATGTATAGAGGAAAGAAGATAACTCAAGAAGGAGCAAAGAGTTACTTACTGATTGTTCTATTTTCTTGGTTGATTGTGGTTTTTTAATGTTATCATTCTGTCTCCCCCCACCCTCTTTTATTTTCCCTTTCTCCAGTTCTTTCTTGTCCTTTGACCTGACATCTTGCAGCTCTATTGTATCAGCGGATTGCATTAAAAAATAAACCCTATCAACCTTAGGGCAGGATTGGATGTCACATTTAATCATTTTATGTTAAAGAAATGCAATTTCTGGCATGTCTTGGCCTTCTAGGATGCATAGATGTGCAGTACCCTATTGCATTCCCATCAGAATCATAAGTACTGCTCAACTTTAGAACTCAAGCATGATGAATTGGCCAAGTCACAAGTGAGCCTTTTTTGTAACCCTCTTTTTTTCTCTTTTCTGGTGTCAGGCTAAAGTACTTGACACTATCACAGGTCAGTCCAAACTTGTATCAATTCAACAATTGGATTAAGGTTCTAATGAACTAAGTTATCTATCCCATAAGTCAGTTTCAATAGAAAATTCACATTAAATGTGCTGATTTGATAGGATAGACCCAAGTAATGATGCTTCAGAGCATAACTAATTGATCTTTGGTTTGGAGAAGTTATATGCAGGTTTAAGTTGGAATATAGAAGCTAAGTTAGGGACTGATGGGCCCCCTTTTTTTAGGCTCTATTGCCTTAACATTGACCTAGGTTATTGACATGTTACCCCCACCCCCCCACCCCCCCGGGGTCCCTCCCTATACGTGTTCATCTTTAACTTTGCATGGGTTTGGGGCCATTGGGCAACACTATAACCAGAAAATCAACTGTAATCAGAGCCTCACTGGAGTGCAACATCTGTAGGCTGTTCATATTGCTGGCACCAAAGGAAAAGGATCAACTGCAGCATTTCTCTCCAATATCTTGCGAGAAGAAGGCTACCTGGTCGGCTGTTATACTAGGTATTTAGTAATTTCCTCTCTTTCTAGCCATTAGTTTAGAGATGACTTATTCTGAAAAGGCATAAGCTAAAGAGCAAGGTGGACTGTATATTTTTTCTCCCTTTACTTCTCATTATATATATATGTATATATATTGCACCATGGATGCTGTTTATGAGGAAGCTGAGCTTGTCATTCTTTTCACTGTACCTTAAATCAATTCTTACAAATAATTTTCAGATGCTGGGGTGAGTAATTTGTGCAAATTCTGTTTCAAATGAATTGAATATTATTACATAAACTGAAACTCCTGAATGATGGATGTCAAATTAAGGTGCCATATTTTTTCTCCATTTCTTCTCCATTTTTTCTTCTTTTCTTTTTCTGTGTTCATAGAAATATATTTGTACCTAAAATAGATGTTGCAGGATGATTCATGCAATTTGCATAGATGATCTTGACACTTCCAACCTCTCCTTTAGTTAGTCATTTTTTACACCTACCATTTCTAGAAATATCAGTGAATTCTTTTTGTTGTCATACTATATTTTTTTCTCTACAAGTAAAGAGTACATATTTTTAGAAGTTGGAGAATGCAAACACTTTTAGATACTTGGACATGACATGTCATGGCATCGCATGATATCCACAACATTCCATGATATCCACAACATTACTTCACAGTGTGTTGACACTTGGCATAGATTTTTGGAGTATTTAACAAGGGACAGTGTGTTTTCAACTATTTTAAATATCATGCTGTCAATCTAAAGTGTCCTGACAATTCTATTGATATGTTATTACATTTCTTTTCACAGCCTTGCTTTGTGGTCTTTGACAAGCACATTTTTTTTTCTCACAGAAAACCATTAATTTTTCAATTTATTACAATGATTTATTTATTTGTATGTGTAGAAATTCCTTTTTTTTCCCTATTTCTGAGGTTGAATTGTTTTGCTTTGGGGACTGTCCCGTGAATCTACTTTTTTCTTAAAAATATCTTTTATTAGCATAAGTCATACATCCGATTAATAGCTTGGTGTTTTAGGTCTTTCATCATCATTCTGACCCATCTCGTTTGAGCTTAGCCTGTCTGCTCGTTAAGCCTCTAGAGATCTTAGTTGTGCATGGCAATGCCAAATCATTTGGCTCTTCACCTTTTTGTTTGGACCGATACGACTCCTTTGCCCTCTTTTATGTATTTTTGAACAATATTCCATTTTATTACTTATTTACTTCAGAATCCTTACCTCTGTTAAGTACATCTGATGTCTTTTAGCCCATTGTACTGTCTAGCATTTCAAACCATACAAGCTTGCCAACCATATGACCTATGGATAATTCTCTTAATACCATGATGAACTTCACAAATATATTTTCGTTGTTGTTACTCCATTTTACTACATAATAGATCCAAGGTGAGGAAAACTATCAAAAGTAGGTGTTTCTTGGACATAAATTCTGATTGTGATCTTATTTTTAATTCTATTCCTATTGAAATTTCATTCAATGTATATCTTAGTTCTACTGCAAGCTCAATTGATTCTTATACTTACTATCATAATTTTGCTTATGCAACTTTGTTCTTATTTGAACTGTTGCTGCATTATGTTCTTAAATAATGAACTCTTAGACTCTGTTAAATATCAAGGAAGTGTTAAGAATATGTTCTCTCTGTAACTGGTAAGCTTGTCTTTCCACAACCACGTATGCCACTGGGCACGGCTATTTTATAGATGTCCTTGATGATCTTAATAAACCCCTCTAAACACCTTTGTTGTATTCCTCAGTTGCGTGGTGTCTACAATTAATAAAAAATGCACAGATTATCTAATACCTTTTCTTGGTGGTGGGAAGTTGTGATGCTCCTATAATTGCCCATCTTAAAAATTTTTTATAGATTACACTCATATATATATATTTCCTTCAAGGTGTTGCAAGATCTTTGGGGGAAAATTAGTTATGAATTTAGACCCTTAAGTTACTCGTAATCCAAGTAAATTTTGACCTTACAGGTCCATGAATTGTCCCAATGTGGACCTGAAATTATACAATCGATATCATGATTTCTCTTGTGTGTTCATGGAGGTGTAAGATTGCAAAACACACTGTCTTCCTTGTTGGTCTCGAAGTTACATATCTGAGATTATACTTTTCAGTTGACAGTCCTTTATGAGGTCCTAAGCTCCCCCTCATTGTTCTGTTGTCACCCACTAGGTGACACAGGGATCATTAGATATCTACATCCTCATATTCGAATACAGAATTTAGCTATTAAGAGTAATTGTGACTTGCTACTAGCCCAAGTTAATAATGGAAAAGTTGAATTAGCAGAGATTAATTTTGTGGCTGCATTTGTAGTATTGGATGGGGGCTATGATTATAGTAAAGTAAAGGTGGTCTTTACTCTTTGTTTTGCTTAAACAATGAAGTTCTATAATTTCTTTCGGCGATTCAAAGAAATTGATTATGACTCAATCATAAACATTGTTTCTTATGTAATCAAGAGAAAGTTTTCAGGTGTGCAATCTTAAGATACTTGTTTGATTGTGGATCATGAGAAGTCATTTGGATTTACTATTATATTAGTAGTTCAAATTATCTTTACCTCTTTGTTCTGAAATGTCATTTTGTGGATGTTTCTGTTATTTGGTTCCAGTAAGCTTTTCAGATTTCAGTTTTCTAGTCACATAAGATAGAATCGTGTCAAAATTGTTTATAGTATTTTCCTGCTTGCTTCGATCAGGTATGTGCTTCTAATATGGAAGGCAATGAAATATTTAATAGCCGACTTCAATTCAGCTGTTCAGGCTTTTTCTAACTGTTGCATTCTAGCTGATATATCCTTTTAAATATGTTATGTCAGAGTTGACTTCAAAGCCCTTCATCTTTCACTCATGCAGCCCACATCTCTTGACGATTCGAGAACGCATATCTTTTGGAAGAAATGGAGTTCCTGTTTCAGCTGAGGTATTGAAGAATGTTTTCCATCGGGTGAAGGGAATTCTTGATCACTCAATAGAACTGGAAAATGGAGCTCTGACACATTTTGAGGTATTGATTGGTTATTGATCTGTAAAAGCATTGTATTATAATGTCTTGCATCTTTGTATGCATTTGTATCAGTTTATTCTTGCAATGACTGTTATGATGTTTAAAACTAAAGCTTTGAAATCCAACATGAATTGATAATAATGTATTACTCCTCTTTCTCCATTTTTTTTCTTTTGATAGTGGTGCCACCTATTAAATAAAGGCCCTGCAAAAGGGCTTGTATTTTATTTCAATTCATTGGAAAGACCTTCCGAACCAAGCTTACTACAACTTCATTTCAGGAAGTATATATATATATATATATATATATATATATATATATATATATATATATATATATATATATATATATATATCAAATGTGAAACACCATCATATGTCTTTTCGTACAGGGCTATTAATTATCTGTTGCATAGCTCAAGTTACAAACATACAGTGTGATACTTATACTACGCTAAACAATGGTAAAATGAGAATGTTATACTGTTCATGTGCATGATATGCTGCAGTTGATCAAGTGATATAAAATGATCTGACAGGTTGTGGCTCTCCTACTGTACTAGTTCTTTTTGATAGCAAGGTGAATTTTCTTATCATGTTCTCAACATAAACTGTCAGTAGGCATAGTTCAATGATTAAGTCATGTCAGATTAGTGGTTTATTTCAATACTGCTTCTGCTAGATCCCACTCCATGTTACAAATATTGATATTATTGATTTGTCGATGTTATGCCTTTGGATTAAGCAGAAACAATGGAAAAGTAGTCATTTCTACAAACAGGACTTTGCAGAGCCCCATTATATGTTCTGTTACACCTCTTTTGGACTTTTCATTCTATACGTTCATATGAATCATATCTTGATGAGTATCTTGAACCTTCATGCATCTGCTTTTCATGTTCATAACCTATTAATTGTATCAGTCAGTTCAGTTTTTTGGTGTGCTTTCTTCAGTTTCTTTCTAGGAAGGTGCAATTGGGAAAGGAAGAGTGGTGGGGTGGACAAAGAAAAAGGAATTCATTATGTGTGGGTTAGAAGAGAGATTCCATTGCACAGGCAGCCCTAGTTGATTCTTGTCCATGGCACATCTTGTCCGCATGTTGGATGCATTAGAATTATTCTTATGCCATTTTGAATCATTTTAGGGTTGTATAACTATAGATTATCCAAGGTGATATTTTTTTGTCAAGCTAAAAAATAAGTGTATTCTAGTTGTTAACAAGGTTTCTTGCAACACCTTCAGAAGACACCTTATGGGGGAAGAATCTAGCTGTTGAAACTGTTTGAGTTGTGCTCTCACTTTGTATTCTCCAGTTGGAGAACTTAATCTGTTGTTGGGCCTTATACCGAACATGGTTACATAGGACATATTAATTGATAATTAATGCAGCTTCATTAAGCAGTCATTTTTCTTTGGTGAGTTGCCTTTATTAGAGTGTAAATTTGTAAATTTTGGTCATCCAAAATATTCCATTGGTCTTGCCTTTATAACATCTAAACACATTAGTTATTGTCCAAGTATACAAATATATTTTTCATTTTTGAGGGTGAGAGAGCATGAGTATGATATTTGCTTAGGGTGAAGTTGACAATGGTTGAGGTGTCAATGTGGGACTGCATCCCAAGGATCGCCAAACCGGTACGGATCGGTATACCGGTCGGTGCTGCCGGTTCGCACCAAGTCGGTCCGGTTCCGTCCGGTTCGGCCGTACCGGAGCCGAAACTATTTTCTATGGCTGGACTGGTCGGCACCGGTACCGGTTCGATATGAGCTGAACCGGCCCGTACAGCCAGGTCGGCACCGGTACCGGTTCGATATGAGCTGAACCGGCCCGTACACGGCCGGTACGGGCCGGTTTAGCATTTCTTGCTGCATCCGACTTGCACATGCAGGCAGGTCTCAGTTAATGCCCACCTGATTCTCAAGTTCTTTGGACCCTTTCTGCTAGGAAATAGCATATCTTGTTGTTTCCGTACAGGACCTTGCATCATCTTTATCTCTTAGAACATGTTATTTGTTGTGTGCCATGCCCGATTCTATTTATTTTCCATTATGACTTCCTCCAATGTTTACCAAGAATTCTTGTGTAGGTGTTCACAGCTCTGGCCTTTCTCCTATTCTCTCAAGCAAAGGTTGACATTGCTATTATTGAAGTGAGTAACTTTTGCTCATTAACCATAGAATTTATGTGCACTACTGTTTAACCTAGCACTGTGATTTCTGTCAAGCATGACCGTCAATGTATCATTGTTACTGCATCTAGTATCAATCTAATCTGTTTATTTTCTTTCATGAATTAAGCATGGAATTGCGACTTACGGTGATTGTCATGGCTTCTGTAACCTGATTTCTTCTTAGCAGGCAGGCCTTGGGGGAGCTAGGGATGCAACAAATGTCATATGCAACACTGAACTTTCTGTAGCAGTTATAACATCAATAGGTGAGGAACACTTGGCCGCGTTGGGTGGCTCCTTGGAAAGCATTGCGATGGCAAAATCAGGAATTATCAAGCATGGGTGCCCAGTTGTGTACTTTGCACTTCCTAGTCTATTAGCATTCACCAAACATTTTTAGACTTCAAGGTTATAGCTTATTAATTGTTCATTATTTACACTTCACGTTGCCATAATTAATGAGATCTAGCCCTTCTATTTAAATTGACATGACAAGGCCTGCTTCTCTCTTCCTTCTTGTATGGTTACATCCTCTGTCATAGCACCCTTGTGCAAATGAAAATGTAGACTCATTTTTGTGTATCTTTGTTGATAGGTTGCCGGCATAACATTGATAATAACTAGGTTTGGCAATTTCTGACATAGACCTGCCAACCTGCCTGAGCTTGCCTGAAATAACCAGGCAAGCGTATCCTTGAATGAGCATTTTTTTTTAATTATTAGATTGGTTAGCCAAGAGTAATGTATCACAAGTGGGTTTAGTTTGAGTTTGGGTCCTTTGCTGAATGGGTCACCATAGGTTGGTCAAACCCTTAAAATCCAGTTTTAGCCCCAGTATAGTGGTATTTTTGCTTTCTGTCATTATGCCTTTTTAACATAAACTTTGCCATATCAACGTTGATTTGTTCTTCCACTGTGACTCCATTCAGCTTTGGAGTGTAAAGGGCCGGATCCCATGTTGTTTTTAAAAGTCTTGCCTCTAGAACAGAACTCACCTCCACTACTAGATCTTTAACATAAAATATAGCAAACCAATTTCCTTCTCCTAACGATGGACATAGGGCAATTCAGAAAAAAAAGTAAATCCTACTTATATGTATGAAAGTAAAGTCATCCATGGAAGTAATTAAATACCTTGCACGCTAAGAGGTTCTTCCTTGCACATAAGTCTGCATTAGTATGGACCAGCTCCTTCTGGTGTGTTAGCAATCTTGCCTGCTTGGTAAAGGGCTCTGCATGCTGTTTCCAATAGCGTTTGCTTCGCAAATAACACCAGAACAATGCATAAATAGTAGAACAATTACCATGTGATGGGGACATTAGAGTTCCTCATTCAGATGATGGAGTCAATTAGTTGCTTTTGTTATTGGTCGAGTCAATTTGGTCATTTGCTTTAGTCAAGTCAATTGGGTTAGCTGTTAAGTCGTGTTGAGTCAAGTGATTGGATCAATTGATCAATGTAAAACCTAATTACAAAGGTCCAATTTTGGGTGTGATCAATTGGTTTAATGGTCTAATGTTAGTAAGGTTTAATTTGGTTTGAAATCAGTTAATTGACTTAGTCAATTAATTGAAGGGTCCAAGTTTGATTATTCGTTAATTGTTGATTTGGTCAACTCATGATGTAAGGCCTATATAAGGGCCATCCCGCTTATGAATTAGGGGAGTTGAATTATTGAATAAACTCTGGCCTCCTTTCTTCTTCTTCCTCCTCTCTTTCTCTTCTCTTCTTCTTCCTGCATCTCTATAACCTCTTCTTCCTGCATCTCTATAACCTCTTCTTTCTCTTCCTTTCCTTCTTTTTTCTCTTTCTCTTTTCTTCCTATAGTGGTCCGCCATCAGCTTGGTATCAGAGCCTCGGTTTTGCCCCTGCTGTCAAAGCCATGATCCAGTTCTTTCCTCTCTCTCGATTTCACCAGGCCCATTTCGCTCGGCTTTCACCTAAAAAAGGGGAGGACCTCTTTGGCGTCCCCTCTAGCCCCTCGGTTTCAAAAACAGAGGAAGAAAAGTTCCTGTTTCGGCTCTTCTCCACCGACTTTCGCCGCCCCGCCGACGCACCACACCGCTCGCGACCCACCTCCACGCTGTTTCGCCCCTACCCGACATCCTCCTGCCGCACCACCACGAGCTAGTTCCGCCGCGCCACTAGGGCTAGCACCGGCCGACGACGAGGACGAGCACCAACGAGCCCTAGATCTCTCAGGTCAAGCCTCTGTCCAATGCCTCTCTCCGTCCTCCACCGGCACCACTCCCGCGACGTCGCCCCTTTGACGCTCGCCATTGGAAGCCGCCGCCTGCTGGAGCCGCCCGTCCCTCGCAGTCACCGCCGCGAGGAACGGAACCCCCACCCCCGAATCCATCGGGAGGTTGAAGATCAGGGTAACGGGTAAGTGCCAGAATCCGGTAACCCATTTACCCAAGATCCGGTGACTTGGATCCACAAAAAAAAAGATTTGCACGTGACCGCACGTGACCGACAAAAAAAAAAAAACCCTACCTGTTCATCTTCCTCTTTGCGACTGCCCCACCACCGCCGTCGTCGCCGCGCCACCGAGGCCACCGCCGAGCCGAGCCGTCGCCGTGCCACCGCAAGCCGCCATCTCCACCGCCCCGTGCCGTGCCGTGCCGTGAGCCCCGTCGTTGATCAGGTTGGATCCGGAGGAGACGTCCATTGCCGTCGTGCGCCCCTGCAGCTCCGCCCCCTCCTTATCGCTGCCGACCGCCGCCTGCCGTTTCTCCTTCCGCCGAGAAGCACCAAACCCCCCTTGACTCCACAGGCCACACCCGTTGCCGCTGTCTCCCCCCTCCTCTCGCACCATAGAGTCGCCTCCGGTCGCCCCGCAGCCGCCTCCCCTCCATCTCCTCCATCGGCCGCCACCCAAGGCTTTCGGCCGCTCCTCTGCTGTCGGCTCCCTCACCCCACCTCCCTTCGGCCGCATCCCACCCAGCTGCACACTCCACTCTCCCCACCTTCCTTCCCCTCAACCGACCCCAAGCCCATAGAGCACCCCAAGCGCCCACCCCTATTTGCCAGCTCAAGCCCACGCGCCCACAACCCATTGACAGCCCAAGCCCACAACTCCCTCCCCAATTTCGTTCACACCACAACCGGTTCCCCTTCCCCAATCCCGTTTACACAATAACCAGTTTCCCCTTCCCAATCCCTTTCACACCGTACAACAACCACATCGGTTTCATTGTCGTGTATGCCTTCACCTTCTTCGCCAACTTTGGTCCCAACCGCATCACCTTCATCGTGCCTGCATAAATTTTTTCGGCCAGATCTGCACTCGACGGGGTCGAGTTCTTCCCACCTGGAAGGAGTTGATGGGGATATCAGAGTCCCTCATTCAGATGATGGAGTCAATTAGTTGCTTTTGTTATTGGTCGAGTTGATTTGGTCATTTGCTTTAGTCAAGTCAATTGGGTTAGCTGTTAAGTCGTGTTGAGTCAAGTGATTGGATCAATTGATCAATGTAAGACCTAATTACAAAGGTCCAATTTTGGGTGTAATCAATTGGTTTAATGGTCTAATGTTAGTAAGGTTTAATTTGGTTTGTAAGCAGTTAATTGACTTAGTCAATTATTTGAAGGAGTCAAGTTTGATTATTTGTTAATTGTTGATTTGGTCAACTCATGATGTAGGGCTTATATGAGGGCCACCCCGCTCATAAATTAGGGGAGTTGAATGATTGAATAAACCCTAGCCTCCTTTCTTCTTCTTCTTCCTCCTCTCTCTCTCTTCTTCTCTTCTTCTTCCTCCTCCTCTTCTCTTCTTCTTGCGTCTCTATAACATCTTCTTCCCGCGTCTCTATAACCTCTTCTTCCTCCTTTCCTTCTTCTTCCTCTGTCTCTCTTTTTCCTGTAGTGGTCCGCCATCCCCATGCATCTGCTTCTTAGTTCTAGCAGGCTTTGGAAGTTCAGATGATCATAAAGGGATACTCAAGCTTTAACTTGGATGATTAGGAGAACTGGTTAAGAGACTGAACAAAATATCTGAAGAGAGAAGTAAAGTGGACAAAGTGTCAGGATTTATCCTGTTTTCTTTTTACATTTTAATTTCCTCTCCTCTGTCTTTTTAATTGGAGTTCAACTCTGAAGCCTTCTTCAGCCTATTTTGTTTTGATTTTTTAGGGTATATGACAGAAAGATTGGGTAGGTGGTTGGGTATGGCTCAATTCTTTTAACGGGACAGGTAAGTGCTAAGAGCTTTTGACATGGCAACCCATGCCATTCCAAGTCATTGCCACTCCCAACACTTAGTTTTACTCCCAGAGTTGGTAGTCACATTAAAACTGTTCATTAACTGTTCATCTGTTGCCCAGTAGTTAACATCCACTTTCCATACTTTAACATCTTCATATGTTGCTTGTTGCAAGAGTATCTTGTTCAAGAGCTGTTCAAGTAAACAACACGTAGAGCCTGCTATGTGCTCGGTTAGGGAAGATCAAGCTTGGGTGCTGGAGGTTCCCTCCATAAGTCATTATTTTGATAGTTTCATGCCTTTGATTGAATGTGGCAGTTATCTTCTTACATATAATGGAGCTTCAATTTTTAATTACCACCTCTGCGATGGGATAATTATGCCAATGCACTATGTATGTTTGATGGCTAAAAAAAAAAAAACATAGAAGGCCTTTTGTCATGCTCTCTAGGATGAGATTAAACATAGAATGCTTTTCTACACATCTATGCTTTTTTTTTTTGCAAGGTAAGCTCTACCTATTCTTCCAGGCTGAGGTGTAGCTAACCTTGGACAGAAAGGTCTTCATAACTGATGTAACCCAAAAAAAAAGGAGTCAGACCGCAATAAATCCACAGATATTGACATGAGTTTGGATATCTGCAAATAGTAACTTAGGCCCAAAAATAACTGAGGTATTTTGCAATTAAGAGCTTAGGTCAATCATTATGGTTTATCTGATGAAGTTGATCACCATGTTCAATTAGTATATCTGCTATCCTTGATATAACTGTTAAGCGTTACCCATTGATGTCGAACAGACATCTGATTGGTTGTCTCTATTGTGCATTCTTATGATGGGCTGCAATCTCTATCAACATAAGATAGTTTGCAATATCAATTTCAGTACCCATACCAGTATGTTGCTGGTACGGTGTCTATACGGGTTAGTTTGTGGTGATACTTGGTACACCCCCCATACTGAGTATCGGTTCACTACCAGTACGTACAGTATGCCAGCTATGGGACAATATAGTCCGACACGGTGAACCATAAAGATAATCTTTCTCAACTATTTTATGCACATATTAATAAAATTGTTCCTTGCTATGGTAATATAATATCATGCTTATATGAATAGTAATAGTAATAACAGTAGTAGCAAGACTGATAGTAATAATAACAGAATGAAAAAACTGAACTTGTTGATATTATTCATTGCATTCGTATTCTGTTCAATGCATTATCTACTTACATATTTACATGTTATAATTGTCATTATGACTCTATTCACTGTTTAAATTGTTCAGGTGGTCATTGGTGGCCCGTTTGAACCACATATTGAGCATATTATTCGGGATAGAGCTTTCTTAATGAACTCTCCAGTTATATCTTCATGTGATCCAGGAATCCAGAGTGTTTTAAAATGCTCTGGAAGAGAAAATGGGAACTCTTATCAAACATGTGACATATTCATCCAAGTTCAGAAAGATTTACAATTGGTACAGACTGTAAAAACTTTCTTGTCTTAAGACTTGGATTTAGTTTGAGGAGGCTAATTATTACTCTGTTAGCTGTTGTCTTTTAAGAAGAATGTAATATTTCTTCAATACTGCTCAGAGTTAGTCATCTGAAAGAGGTCTCAATTTTTCCTGCAGTCTATCGACTTACCTAATGTAAAACTCTGCATGCTGGGAAATCACCAACGTTTAAATGCTGTTACAGCCACTTGTACAGCACTCTGCCTCCGTAGTCAAGGTAAGAACATCATTTCATTGACTTCCTCATCTTTGATTTGGAAAACTAAATCCAGTAGGTTGCAAGACAGAGAAAAGAAATAAGAATTATATCTTTTCCAAATATGAGATCCAATGACCAGCTATTATTTAATCCATACCTGGGAAAAAAAGATACTCAAGCTATTTGTATGTCAAGAAAAAGTTGCTTGTCATTCAGTATTAACAACACGAACATCGTCATGACAAGTGGCATGATTTTCTGTGACCAGATACCATTATTTAGAAAATTTATGAATGTTTTGCTTCCTTTGTCTTTTCTTCAATATATCATTCTTCCCAAATCTACAAGTCTAGATAAGAGGAGGTTTGAAGTATTGTGATTTTATGCCTGAATGAAGGTGTCTTCAGTTTGTTTCATTGTTTTTATAAATTGGGCAGTCGGTCTTTTTATCTCTCAATTTACATCACACTTGCATGTAAAACATGCATGCGTCCCTCCTTTTTTTTTGTCAAACTCTTTGCTGGCTTTATGAATCTGCTTTCAAGAATTGTTTCTATTCAATGCTTCATTCTTCGTCATGTTGGATGAAGTGTTCCTTCTTTACTTTCATCAAGTCTTTGTACACGTTCTATCACCCTGTATCCATATTTTACCTCCTATACTGGGACTCTTTTAAGCATCTGTTTCTCTTGAAGGTGGCAATTTCGATTGTATTGCTAAAGACAAGCATGGGTGAGGATTTTAGGCTTCTAGTTTAGGTTTCTATGTCTAAGCATAATGTGATCACCAGCTTGTTGCATTTGGTTGGATGGTTAAACTACAATTGTAAACTCCTACCACTATGATGCCTCTGCAACAACTCATTGGCACATAACCCTGTCCCCACCATGACTTGTAGATAAAGAAGATGAAAGCTATGATTCCTGCATCCTCATTTCAAGTTTACAAGTCCTGAAGCATGTGCTCAGTACTATCAGACAGAAGGGGTTGAGGTAGCATCACTTAAACTACGGATATGGATAGGTTAGAGATTCACATTCAAGGGTCCTAAATTATAAGGCTTTGTTGATGAATAATTGTTTGCCCAGTGGTTCTTCATTTCTTTACATCTTATCGATGCTTTGAGCTGTAACCAAAGTTTCTTAGACTTTGATTTAGAAATTCCAGCCTGTTTGAGAACGAATTGTATGAGATCTTGTTTAGATCTTATCAATAAAATTAAAGCTCTTTAACCTGTTTTATTCTTTGTATTTTGAACTAGATGGATATGGTTCCAATTTTGTCGTGTCCCACTTGATTTATTAGGTGGATTTAATGTTTGGATCCAACCATGTGAAGCAACTAAATTAAGCCAATTCTGTAACAATTCAGTTTTAATTATAATTTGGAGTATGCTGCTTGATTTGCAGCTCTTCTGATGCTATTCTTTGATGGTTGTATGCCAAACTGCGGGTCGGTACTGATGCGTACGACCATACCGTACCGTATCAATACCAAATTGGTATGTGGTACAAGGGGCGTACCGACCCTGTAATAGGATGGTTCTGGTATGCGATCCGGTATCGAGACGGCAAACCTTGTTTGATGCAAATATATCTAGTAATCATTTAGTAGATAATTGTTATGCCATGTACCCATCATAGTTGTGTTGTTAGGGCTGGTAATTGGATCAACTTTGGGTTAGGTCAAATTTGGATCTGGTCAGAATACGATCAACCCAAACCCAATTTGAATTTGACTGAATCAACAACAAACCAACCAATACTCGAGCTATTTAGGTTTTAGTTGGGTCTAGGTAAGCTCAATGGAAAAATTATAAATGTAAACAAAGTAAAATTTATATGACGTATAAAGAGAACACCATATAGTCCCACATGAAAGGCTGGAGTCAAAAGTGAAGCATCCATTTCCACTGAAATATGGCCATCCAGACTCTTCATGTGAAGCTAGTAGCTTAGCAACACTTATGGTTTTCACTTCGAGTAGAATATTGGGGTCCACTATAGGTACGCATCGATATATCCTTTTCTCATCAACACATGTGCTAAATACTAGTTTATAAGATAAATAAGAATTAAACCCTATTAGTTCACCTAATTCTCAACCCAACAACCTCCCACCTCTTTCTGACCCTCACCCCATCTTCAAGGTTGAAGGAACCAGTAGTACCGGGCACTGTACCGGTTCTCCGGCGGGATGATTTGGTACGGGCCGTGCTGGGCTTGTATCGAGAGAGGGACCGTGCAGAGAGGAAAAGAGAGAGAGAGCGAGCGGGGGAGGGATGGTTGGAGGGGGGTGGCGGACGCCGGTGGAGTGTCTGCCGACTTTACTTAAAAAACGTGAATTTTTTTAAGGCTGCGGCCGAACCCTGTTTCGTTCGAAACAGGGGCAGCGGCAGCGGCCTCGCTCCCCACGGGCACTCCGCCGGCATCCCGCCCTCTCTCTCTCTCTCCCTCTCTCCCATTAGCTCTCTCTTTCCTTCTCCGGCTTCGGCAATGGATTTTGTTTCCGTTGCCGGAACCGTACCAGTGAGACACTGGTATGGCTCGGGACGGCCGGAACCGTCCGGTTCGGGATCGTTCTATCCACCCTGCCCATCCTTCCAAACCCAACCTAACCTAAACTTATGCCCCCTGCCATTGCCACCTCCCTAGCCATAGCACTGCCATACTCAAATCGATTCCATGAGCTTGGGTTTGTTAACTCCCTCTCAGACCCCCTCCTCTCTTTGACGACCATGATCTGCTTGCCTTTTCCCTTTAAGGAGAATAATGAGTATGATATTGACATTTTTTAACAACAATAGGGCCAAAGCCAATAAGAGTAGGAATATGGGGAGATGCCTCAGAGGAGGGTTTGTTGGCTCTGGCAATTGAGGTCACAACCCCCCTTCCCCCTTGCTTTCTTTCTACAGACTCTACCTGCGCCCCTATTGACCGAGGTATGTAGGAAGCCAACTTGATGCCAATCCCCACTAATAATGTACAGGTTGGTTTTAAATTAATTGAATCTTTGGGTTAACAAGATGCCGACTCGAATACCCTTCCCCCTCCCTCCTATTTGTTGGGTATGTCGAACAGGTTAATGGGTTCAAGTTGATATGCTATTTCTGTCTGATGCAAGGTCTGCCGAACCGACCGAAACCGGTCGGTTCAGGGTGTACCGAACTGGTGCCAACAGCTATCGGTACGGTTCGGCTGTGAAAATCAGTACCGAACCGAAATCAGTGCGACCGGCACCGGTAGAAGCGGGGAAGAAGAGGAGGAAGAAGAGGAAGAAAGAAGAGAAGAAGAAGAGGAAGAAGAAAAGAAAGAGTAATAGAAGAAGAAGAGAAGGCAAGTACCGGGAGAAGGAGGACCTCTCTTCCTTGCTCGCGGGCGGGAGAACGGGAGGAACCGAGAAAGAGATGAGAAGAGTGGAGGAGAGAGGGGAAGGAGGGTTCGGGAAGAAGAAGAAAAGGAGGAAAAAAATAAAGGAAAAAAAAAACCTGCGTGCAGGTCGAGTGGGGAAACGGGCACGAGTGGGGAACTGCGAGTCCGCTCATGCCCGCTCGCGTTCCACGCACTGGGAACCGCGCCCGCACGCGGTTCCTTGCACTGGCCGTGATTCCCCGCGTGGGCTTTAATTGCCGCACAGAGTGGCATTTAACATGGGCGGTGCGCGTCCGCGCGTCTGAGGCGCTTTTTTTTTTTTGTTTTTCCTATCTCGACCGGTTCGGTACCGGTTCGGTCGGAACCTGTACCGTACCAGAACCGGTCTTCACCGGTATCATCGATACCGCAGACCCTGATCTGATGTATCTTTGGTGCCCCAAATTCAACTACATAACTTAGCATGACTGAGTCTTTATTGCCCTCATAAATAAATTTTCTTTCTTGAGACAAATATTCAACAGCATCAAGAGGCATGCCAACCATTTTCAACTCTACTTAATCTATTATAAACACCATATATATATTCGTTGTACGTAGAGGGAACGTTTGTTTTAGAAACACATAGATTTGTTGTCTTAGGCTTAGTTAAGACTTAAGACCTTATCCAGTTATACACCAAGGTTATGAATATGATCTTGGTCTTCTTTTTTTTTGATACTTAGTTTGATTTAGGTCAATCAGGTCTGCATGTGTGTGTGATACTTGTTAACTTACAAGGTCCTAATCCTGTCTTATTTCTAGTCCAAGTAAACTCTCATTCACACATGATTAAGATTTTGTATTTGACTTGTTCTACAATGCTATAAGAGTCATTCTTGGTGCCAATTGGTGGGAAATTGGAAAGAAAAATTCTAAAATTCTTAGATTTCAACAGGGTTTGAGGATTTGGGACTATTTGAAAGTATTTTCTCTGACTTATCTTCTTTTCGACCAAGGGGTTGGCTCTTTTGTTTGACTGAATTGTCAATTTGAGACATGAATGTTGGTTTTTCCTTTTCTCTTCTTTTGGTGACTTTTATAGGCTTATGACATTGATAATGGGATAGCACTGGCATTTCATATCCACTCCTCTTGTAAAGGACTTATGAGCCAAGTATAGTTGAGTTGCAACTGGCATATATATACTCTGAAAATATTTGCTTACAGATTTATGCTAAATCCAAACAACCCTATTTGAGGCTGTTGTATGCCCTGTATCTGGATGAATCGCTTCTAAACAAAACCTGATACCAATCAATCTTTCATGATAATATTTCCTACTTATTGTTAAGCTGATAATTGACCCCTTGTCCTATAAAGTGCTGGTGAATTCTAATTTAGCTTTCACCTCTCTACCATCTCATTAAATAACGTGCACTTTTCTGAATCCTTATCCTGACTTACAATGGCTGTTTTATGGGTGAGAAATATGAATCAGCCAGGTCTTTTGCTGAACCCCTTCTCTTGGGAGGGTTGGAGGGAAATTTTTCACTGGGCCCTTGTCTCTGACCCATAATATGAAACTCTGAAACCCATAGTTTTTTATGCATTTATGGGTGTGTTTTGGAAATTAGTGAACAAATAACACTAATGGAACTGCAGGTTCAAAATACAAGCTTGTATTACATTCAGTTTGCAATTTTGCATCCTATAATTTCCAAAAGAGTTTTATTTGCAATTTTTCCTCCTATAATTTCCAAAAGTGTGTTGCATATTATTATTAATCTGAACTGAGTTATCATATGGCTTCAGGCAGTTTTACAATTGTGCAAAACTGGGATGATTACTGGCACAAAATGTCTTGTCTGCCTGATAGACATTGTTTGCATGCCTTTTTTCCAAATGAAAAAAACTGAAAATACAACATAGTTGTCAAATAGCCCAGGCAACCCCATGTAATGGACCCTCCTGCTTAGGCAATCACCTATGTCCAAGGCAGAAGACCATGTATGACAATTATAAAATAATTTATGCATTCATGTATTTCAATTTCAATTGTTGATGCTGTTTTCAATAAATAATCCATATTATGCGATTCTAGGGTACATTGCTAACAATTAAAGTATGAACTCTTTTTTTTTTTAAAAAAAAAAAGAAGAAGAGACTTCCAAGTCTATCATGAAAATATTGTTTGTACTAAAAGAATAAGAGTATACAACATTTTTTTCTTTTCTGAAAATGCAGAGCACATGATCCTTATTGGATGTGGATGTGGTACATATCAATTATACATGATATTTCTACTATGATAACAACAGCAAGCCTGGTACGTTCCTGTTATTGATAAAATAAATAAAAAATGAAAACTGAACACAATACAAAAGAAAACAGTAGGAAAATAAAACAAATAAGTTCTCATTTTCCCAAAACAAAAAACAAATGAAAATTGCATTTAATCACTGGAAGAGCTATGGAAGAATCATTATGTGGCACATCCAGACAGATAACCACAGAAATGAACTCAATTTTACATAAATCACATATGTTGACTTCAGCTGCTGACTAGAAATAACAAATTGTTTTTCCTCAAAAAAAGGGAATACCAAATTGTTTCAGAAGACTGCAAAGCAGAATCACCAAGAAAAAGCAAAGCAGATCACAAAGTTTCCTAACGATTGCATCACTAACAAATAAAAGTTCCCCTCTCAACAATATCACAACAATGCAACAAATAGATAACCTGATTCAATCACATCTTTAAGGGCCACTTTTGATGCTGGCAGTTCTAGCTGGTCCGATAGATCTTCTGAAGGGTCCCTTCTTCAGACAATATGGTGGGAGCTGGGATTGATCGAGACAGAGATCGGGCTGCCAAAGGAGTAAATAATCCTGGTTTTTCAGGATAATGAATACCTTTTCCAAGGTGGTTTATCTTATCTCTGAAATCTAGGGCTTAGCTTCTCCAACCACACCAATCTCCTTCCACAACAAGGCATCCAAATAGGTCCATAAACTCCAAATCCAACTCAAACTGGAAAGAAAATTCATAATAAAGATTCCTCCATCATCAATTAGAAGAGCAGAAAAAATTATCTTCTTGAATCTCAACAAAATCAATTTAACTCTCAAAAGAAAAGGTAATGAAAAAGGCTGCAATTTAGGGGTTTCTTTTTTCCCCTAATTAACTTTATGATCATCTGAATGGATGGATGGAGCCTGGGCTCCACTGGGTTCACTGAGTCATGTGAGTCCCATCCATTTGCGCTGGGCTGGGTGAGCGCTCGATCGAAAAGGTGGTCCCAGTTTCATAAACAAGCACCTGCTCAGTGGGCTGTCTAGGCAGGCACCTGCAAGAACTATGAGTTCCAATGATGATAGAACTTTTCATCTGACTTGTAGTCCTATTCAAGTTTTTGATAATCACAACCAAAACACTCATAAAATTATGGTTACTCTTAGCCATAATTCATTAAATACATTGCTCGGAAAGAATTGGTACTCCCAGCCACCCAAATATTTATGTATCTACTGTAGTAACTGTATTGATGTTCTATATCTTCTCATCATGCTCAACTTTTCTGCTGACAACTTCTCACTACAATTTCCTGCCATTGTCCTGATGGATTTCTGAAAATACCAGGGTGGGCAATATCAGATGAGTCTATTCGAGCTGGTTTAGAGCGAACACAGTTGCTTGGGAGAAGCCAATTTCTAACACAGGATGAAGCTTCAGCAATTGGACTATCTGGAACATCCATACTCATTGATGGAGGTTGTCTTGATGCTTTAATCGTGCTCTTGTTTTTTGTTATCTTTAGAATCTATTGACATTTTGAAAAATATACCAGCCCATACTGAAGCATCTGCTAAAGGGTTAGCGGATGTAATACAGATGATGCATCCAGACGGGGCATTGGCTCTTGTGGTGGCAATGGCTAGTGATAAAGATCATCTGGCATTTGCAAAACAACTTCTTTCAGGTGCTGTGACCATCCTTACAAAATTTCAATGACTTAGCTGACTTTTTTTTTGCTTCTAGAAGAAATTCAGGAACTCTTCTGGTAATCTGTGCAATTTTGTATTATTCACTGTACATTTTATTGAATTTTGTCTGCTGTTGTCATGCAATGTTGATTTTTTTTAATTATTTTTCACTCTTTTTTAATTTGTATTCAGCATTTTTTTTGGTTTTTGGTGTTGGGGGGGTAGAGCTTTCCACCGTCCAGCATTAGTTTCATGGGTCTTTATTATTTTCTTTTCCTAATTGTCTTTTTCTTTGTAGCTGCTTTTCTGTTGCCTTCACTGTGAAACCCAAATATTTTAATGTTCTACTCTGCCTTCACATGCATGCATTTTAAATCCAAGATATGAACTGCACTTGCTTGCTGATAACGCATTGCAATTTCAATTTTATCTTTTGTATGAGTAGTGCTCCACCAAGTAATCAACTTACTGCATATTCGCACAAGTAGATCTAAGGACTGTAGAGTTTTGGGGAAAAATGAATGCATTTGAACAAATTATAATTTATTTGGTTATATCTCTCTCAGGATAATCAGAATGTCTAGTCAACATGAATTTCATTCTTGGTGGGGGATCATGCATGCTATATCTTTTTTTTTTCCAGGTCCAAGGCCAGAGATTGTGCTGTTGACTGAGGTGACCATTGCAGGAGGAAAATCTCGCGTTGCTTCAGCTTCAACGTTAAAGGATTTCTGGATTAGAGCTGCATTAGATTTAGGAATTGATTTTGTAGATATCGGGGTGATTGACCATGGGAAGAATCTTGAGGGTCATAAAAGTGAATCACGAGGATCCTCAGATCACAGCCCAGCAATGTTTGTTGTGTGCCATATTGGATCTGTAAGTGAGTCAATTAAGGCTGCATCTCAGCTGCTCCAGTCCAGGATAGGTAATAAGCCCAGTGTTGTTGTTGCTACTGGCTCCCTATATGTAGTGTCGTCTGTCTTACGGCTGTGCACCACTAATCAGTTTCTGACCACCCATGTATAAATACCCCTTTGTGTACATGACTAGCTTTTGCAAACCTAGTCTTGATTATTGGAATGGTAAACATGGAGAGTTTATTGATTTCTCTCTGTGTTCATCCTGTTTGATTGAAACATGGCCGAGCCAACTCCACATGCTTGCAGAGAAGATCCTTGTGTGAGATAGTGATTCACGTATTATGGACAATTCAAGACTTGCAACCTGCCCAAAGAAATCACCGGCTCCAAATTCTCTGGACCACGGACAATTCAAGACCGAGTCTAGAAGCTTCTCCAAGCAGAGAAGGGGTTTCCCTGATTCACAGTCCAGCCTACTGATTGAGCTATCTTTTAATCTCGTATTTGCGTTCCGGACTTGCATCATGTTTTAGACTATTGGATTCCATGTTAATTGTTTTTTCCCAAGTTAATGTATTTGGAATTTCAACTCTTGGATAAAAAAGAGTTGATTGAATAAGCTGAGGAGCTGATTCTGGTTTTGGAGCTTTTAACCATTGCAGAACCCGATTTTGTTCTTACATGCCTGTGTATATGTATGGTTTTCTAGAGGTGGTTGCCTTCCACCAATATGAACACCGACTTTTGCCATAACTCGGCCAAGCACACCTCATCTCACCCTTGGCAGTCTCGAGGTCTTTGTATCATGCAGAATGAGTGGAGGGTACTGTTTCTTGTACTTGAACATAAGCTATTGACAAAGGAATGATGCTGTTTCTTCTCTGAAATGGACGTAAATTGCAGGTTAAGGAGAGAGCATTTGGGCCCCAAACTAACACCTTATGTTTCCACGCGTTAGAACTTTATGAGGAGATAGGTGCAGGAAATAAAGAGAGGTTATAAGTTGCATTTAAAATGCATCGAATTTCGTGATAGTTTGAATGCCATTACAAAAACTAAATTGTCTGGTTGTTAAATGATTATAGAGTATAGGAGAAAATGGCAATCCAAGAAAATTGGGGCAAGCCTGTTCCGCGGTATTCAATTTTGTAGAATAGACTTATCTCGCATTGGCCCACTTATACCCCTATATAGTACAAACTCTTATTTCATAGCCCGATTTGGTGCTTGGGATGTTTCCAGACTCTTATTTCGTAGCCCGATTTGGTGCTTGGTAAATCAGACATATCCCTCACTTGTTCTGCAACCGAACTCTATATTGAGGCTTGGATTTTCACATATAGATTGCATGTTGCTATGGTTAAACTAATGGCAGCTAACTTATATTCTTTGGTTGTATCTATAATTTGTTATAATTGATTAATGATGTTTGTTTAACTACTGCGATCTCAATGGCTCCGGCTCATCCTACATCCATTTTGTAGCAACATTAGTTACATAGCCTTACGTTAATGAAATCAAATAGATGAAATTTCTTGCTTATTATAAATATCCTGATAAGACAACTAGGTATGTATGTATGACCAAAGAGGTCCTTAGATGTCCGATTTTCAATTTGCAATTTAATAACCTAAAAAGGAGCAAGTTGCATGGTGATCAAGCATAAGCAACCAAACAGACCTTTAAATGACGTTTAACAATGATAATTCTTAAAATAGAACTTTAGTCAACTGTCTGTAAGACCTAAATGTGATCCATATCCCTTCTTTTGACATTTCAGTCAACATTTCATCATGTTTTCCTCCAAAGGAAAATATTTTGGCTATTCCTTGCTTACATAGACACATTCTTACTAGGGAAATGCTCTTATTAGAACATTGCCGTCTGTTAAAAAAGCATGTTAGGCTGGGGGTAGACGAGATGGGAAAGAAATGGACAGATCATGCCTCCTGGCCACGTCCTTGTTGTAATGTCCGGGCCTAATACAGACCGGGCCTAATACTGTAGGGCCCAGTTGAATAGTATTGGGCCAGGGAGGGGTTAGCAGGCCACACTGGCCCAAGATGGCAATGATCTCCCGCCTGAGGGCTGAAAGGACAGGACCACCAGATGGCCAACGGAGGGACCCCCACAGACATGCAAAACGGGAGCCCGCCACCTCCTCTTCCCCTCGGCAGGCGAGCTGTGAGCTGGCCTGGAGGGGAGGGGCAGCTGGTGGCTCCCGGAAAACTGAGGAAGGAGAGGATGCCACCTCTCCTTCGGGGTCAAATCCTAAGCCAAGCTTTTATACCCCTAAAACCCGCTAACCCCTGATTTTTGATATACCCTCCTAAGCCTCTAACCCTCTGAAATCTGCTGTACCAGAGAGTCAAGCCCTGGAGCTGGAGGCAGAAGGAACCCCGCAGCTTTAGGAGAGGAAGGAGGGAGTGTACCGAAGTGATTCTGCACAGCTTCAACCGTCCGCAATAAGGTACGGACCCCCTGTAGGTAGGTCTAGGCAAGAAAGGGGTGGAGAAACCCCTCTATGGGGTGTTCTCCTCCCTGTTTCTTCAAAGAAACAGAGAGGAGGAGATCGGCACAGTGGGGATTAACATTGACAGGGGAGACCGGAGGAGGAGGACCTACGGGCTGCGGGCCGGACCCATGAGCTGCGGGCCGGACCCACAGGCCGCGGGCCGGCCTGAGAAAGGCCCAAGCCCAGGCCCAACTGCCACCCGGGCCGAGCCCAACCGGACTCGGCCTGCGGGTGACAGTCGCGGCCGCCGCCGCCCTGGGGCTGAGGGGCAGCCTAGGGGGGGCGCCGGGTCTGGCCGTGCCGGCGACAGACGCGGCCCCAAGGCCGCCAGCCTCAGCCCCCGCCTCTCCACCGGCGAAGAGATGGCGGCGCGGCTCCCACACACACAAAAAAAAAAAAGAGAGAGGGATAAGTACTTACCTCGGACCACGGCCTTACCTCGCCGTGGTCGGAGCCGGTGAAGACCCCCGGAGGAGATCCGGCGTCGATCCCTCTCGGCTTTTCCCCTCTTCTCCGGCGTCACTTCGGAGAAGGGGAGAAAAGGGGACCGGCCTCCCCCGCCGCTGCCCCGAGAAGGGAGCACCACTCCGGCCGGCAGATCGGAGGGCGCTTCATATCCCCCGGCCGCCTGCGAAAAAAAAAACGGGAGGAGACGGGAGGCGGAAGGGAACCGGAGAAAGGGGAAGAGGGAGAGACACGGGCGAAGGGGAGGCCGAAGCCTCTGGAAGCTCCCGAAAGGAGAAAGAAAAAAAAAGGGGGGGGGGGGGCCTTAACGGGCTGCCTAGCGGGTCAGATCCGAGTCCGGATCCGAAACCCGTTAGGCCCAAATGATTCAAATCGGTTTGGGGTGAGCCCAATGTAGGGTTGATCCAAGCCCAATCGAATTAAACGGGTCAATTAAGCCTAATTAATGTTGGGTCTGAACCCGACCAAGCCTGAATGAACACAAATTAAGCAAATTGGGCTAAATTTGAACCCAATTAAACTCAATTCAGCTGGGTCCGAACCATGTTCATAACAAGTTGACCCCAGCAGGCCCAATTAGCCCTAAATCAAGCCCATACCAGGCCCAATTAAATTGGCAGAAGGCCAAATTGGCTAGGAAAAGTGGACTTAACCACAAATCAGGCCCAACCTTTCCCTTAGAGGCCCAATTAGGCCTGGTAGACTCAAATTTACTTCAATTGGGCTAAAATTTATGATAAATAGAGGATAATGTGAGTCTTATAATATGGTTCTAGGAATTAAAGACTCGTCGTCCGGACTCAAAGAATTGATAACAACTTATTGTAAGTAACCTGTTCTAATCCTGTTATGGATCATGTCATGTTATTAATGTTTCCTCAGCATTTTTTTTTAAGTATATATGTTTCACGCATGATATGTTACAATGCATAAGTAACTTGCCTGATCTCAGAAGCTATGGCTATGTATGCAACATGATTATGCTGATATTTTAATCATGCATGTAAGTTTATACAATCTTAGCTAGCCAAGAGGCACTATAATGGGCTCAAAGATGCTATTGATCGAATGCAACTGAGCTGGCCTTGCTAGTGGCCGAGAATAACTTCGCTGGCCTTGCTAGTGGCCGAGAATGACTAGCTGGCCCCGCCAGTGGCCGAATGGACTTCGCAGTAGCATCCGAGAGAATGGACCACGGCATGCCGGGGGCACGGTTTCATATGCATATTTTATGAAAATTTTTGTGACTTGCAATACTGCTTTGTTTAATTTGCATACATATTATGCCATGATGATTATCAGATAAATATGCATGTCAGCTTCTCAAACCCTGATATACATGTTTAGCCTACTAGTTGATCCGGTAGGATTATGCAGGATTACTTACTGAGCCGTGTAGCTCACGTCTGTTTATATTTCATTTTCTTTCAGATCCTCACCAGTGATCGCCATCAGATATATTTTTATTTTGTTACAGAGCTTCGTTATTTTTGGAGAAGCTTATATACTTTTGTACATTTGAATAGCATAGAAGTTCTATATTTTTGGTATCAAAACTTCAAGGTTGTACTGCAAATACTTTAATATATGAAAGTTTGAATCCTTTTGGCTACCTGTTACCCCTGTATGAGGCTGCGTGCTACTGTGGGCAATAGTCGGCAATAGCACGGCCGTGTCACGGATCCGGATCCGAGGCGTGACACTTGTAATAGCCGCTTCTCTCAAGAGGTTGCAGGGTGCGAAACACTCTCTGAAATACAGAAGTTAGACAACTTATTTTGTTAGTGTATGAGCTTCTTATGCAGCAATATGTCGCTTGTACTATATCACCTTGTTAATAGGCTGAAGGGAGGGGGAGTGTGTGAGGGACTTGGAGCAGAACTCTACCCCGTTGAAAGGCAAAATAGAAAAGTGTTTTCTTCAACAATTTTCACTAATAGCACACAATTGTGAGGTCATCACTTCTTTAGTAGTATAATATGTGCTGATATCTCTTGGTTCTTTCATGGGAGAATGAAACCGTTGCAGGAAATTTCCCGACGGTCTTAAAGTTGGTGGTCTAGTGCTATCTTCAAGCAAAGCCGATTAAAGATAAAGTTGATCGAGGAGAGCTTTAGCCTTGGTCATTTCTTTTACTTTTAAGACCTCCTGTGACTTGTCCCTGGGCGTTTTCTTAAACGCTTTGTGATGAAATTTCTCAGCAGATCGCGTTCAACTGCCTCTCTTTATTTCTGCAGAGGTTGCAGCAGTGCGCGGGAAAAGAAAAATTAAAGCCTCGCAGATGAGGGATTCAGGGAAAAGAATAAGTGGGCATTTACAGCAAACCGAGACGAATCAGCTGCCAGGCACAAGCTGGCAAAAGAATGGTACATTGCATGAAGCATTATGGTTGGCCTGCACCTCATAGCAGTTTTTTTAATTTAAACCCTCACGAATTCACTTTTTGCCCGAATTGGCCTCTCTGCTCTCCGTGACAATTCAAGATATCACTCAAAAAAACTAGTTGGAAAGTGTTATTTAGATTCCTTAGCCTTGTATAAATACCCAAAATCTATCCAGTTCGTAGTCGATATAGGATTAAATACATACCTGCACAAATTCTCATTTACTCCCTCTGTTTAAACCCTGGCATTCTCGTCAGACTAAGAGTCCAAATCCATTCAAATTCAATCATAAGTACCACAAATCTAATTTAGACCCACGTTCCAGTGTTCCCTCGTCTACATGAGATCATGAGCCGAATCCATTCTAATACCATTTATTGACAACCCACAACCTCACCCAAGAAGCCTAGCCGAGAGATTTTATTTGGGTTTCTTAGCGTTGTATAAGTATTCAAGACCTATTTAATAAACCCATGCCCGTGTAGGTTTGCACATTATTTGATGTCAAATTATGGATGTGCTCCATTTGGCATTTTAAGAAGAGTAGAATGTTCGGCTGCTGTACTAGATTTGAATCTGCATGGCAGTACATGTACAAATTTGGATGCTAGAGTAGGGACGCATTAATACCTGATATAGCAATGCACTACGAGAAGAATGATCTTGAAGGATCAGATGCAGATGTAGAAAAGAAAAATGAGCCAGATGTGGTTTGAGAGGAACCCAATAGGCTAATAGTAAAACATTAAGCCATGACACTAGTAAGTGCAAGAGCACTAGCGAGCTTAGGTTGAAATCTAGGGCAAACAGTGCATTCATCTTCTATGTCATTTGACAATGGCAATCATGCAATAGAGTTTACAGTTCTTATAAGAAGATTTTTGACCATTGAATGCATGGATTTGGGATCCCCAAATCATATAATTTTTAGTATATAAATAGTTTAAGAATAATAGATCATATCCAATAGCTCAAATAATTGATGTAGGATCCTCATCATCCGATCTAAACTTGATCTTGATCTAATTCTCATCGAATAGCTCAGTTTAAAGGTAGAAAAAAATATCCTTTCTGTTTTTTGAAACTAGTGTTTAGATCTCAAAATTATATTTTATACCACATAGTCGCTATATCATTTTATCATTGAGTTGGATGACCGTCAAATGCCGTGCATTTTGTTGGTTGCCAAATATGCCACCTTGCGACCGGATGCCACATAGCTAACATCTTCGTGATAAAATGACATGGCGGCTATCAATATGGTGCAAAAATGCACCATAGAAGATGTTGACCATCCATATTGAACATTTGAATTTGACGATATATCTAATATATATTATACATATAATATAAATAATATATAATATTAGAGCCCTAGAATCTACTTTTTATTTGTTTTTTGCTTTTATATTCTTCTATACTTTTTTTATAGATATAGGAGCATGATTGGCTTCAAATACTTGGGACTTCATTTTCGGAAGTTTGTGACTGCACTGTGCCTCACTGGCTCGACACTGGACCCGCGAAGCTACCTCAACGGGCGCGGTTCATCAGAAATCGTACACGCGGTGCCGGCAACTCGGTCTTCGGCTCTGACCACCGCCACCGGCGCGTGCATCGCACCCTCTTAAATCTTTTTTGACCGCCCTTCCTCCTTTCTCTCCCTGTCCAGCATCTGCATCAGTGTGGCAGCAACACCAGATGCCGACACGTGTAAAGCCTGCCCTCCGCCACGTACAGTCCCGGAGATGCGAGGGCAACCGCTCGTCCCCGCCCATCCCAACCCTATGCCCCCTCCTTCCAGATCATTCCGACCTCTCCCTCGGTCTTCGTGTCCCAAATCCTCAAAACGCCCTTCGTCCTGACTGCTTTAATGCCACTACTTTCGTGGCTCCGTACTCTCCCGTGGAGGGCAAAGTAGTCATTATGCTAAAAAGAGACCTTTATCTGGATTAGAAAAAAGGGTTGGACCGTGGATGGGCCTGGCCTGGCAACGGGAAATAAAGTCGTGGATTGGTAGGATACTGTGGTAGGGGTACGGACGGGGCCCATATACTACTATTCCTAGAATTTTTTTTCCTCTGGTCCGACTCCTCGGAAGTGACATACGGTTCCCGTGCTGTGTTCAGTTGTGTCGTCTTTTGTTCGGCTGCTCCAATTGCCAAGACCGTACTTTATCGATTGGTTAAAAAAGAAAAAGGAAAAGAAAAAGGAAAGGAGAAAAAGAAAAAGATCGCCGGTTGACCGCGATTCCGAGGCTAGACTAGCACGAGTTGTCTCGCGGGTTAGCGATGGACAGCTTAGTATTTTTTATTATTATTATTTTAACTTGGTATATTTGATCACGTGAGGGGATCATTTGGGCACCAACGTCGCGATTTAAGTCAAACGTGTGCCAGCGGTATCTCGAGAAATGGAACGACAAACCAAACCAACCACAATTACAGCCCTTCTTGCACAAACACTTGGTGCTGCAGAAGATAACAGAAATATATAACTAATAAAAAAATTATATTCTACAATATATACACCATATAGTGCAATCAATTACTATTGTCATGCCTGATGAAGAGAGCTAAGCGGCTGTGATTGGTGACATGTACAGCTACAGAATACATATAACATGGGATATAAATTTTTCATAATTATTGAAGATATATATTATACGTGCGCCACATAGTGCCACCAATTATTATCGTTATTTCTATAGTGGTGCACTGAGATGCATGCCTGATGAATGGAGTCCACAGAAATCAGTGCTATGATTGGCGGCATGCACCGCTGCATAATGCATGTAGTGTAAGATATAATTTTTTATAATTAATGAAGATATGCATTATATGTGACTCAAAAGTTGTGAGATTTGCTGGTTAGTTTGTAATTATTTTTTTACTCTTTTAACAACTAATAACAAATATTCAAAGCATACAATAAGAATAGATATAGATATAGATATAAAAAATGGCCAAATGCCCAAAATATTTCCCACCAAAATATTTGTTAATATTTTAATAATATTGTCCATAAGAAACTTTGGTTGAACATAATCTGTAAAATATCTAATTCAGCAAATTTGTTTTCAACTATCCATTACATACTTTGCTGCAGTTTTTAAAATGGTTGAGGAAACCTACAGTTGGTGCTAGGTTTTAGTACTTAAAAAGGTTGTCATTGTATCGGCGAATTTGCACACTTACATTGAGCCCCATTTGTTGCAAGGTTTAGCAACCACTTTTTTTCATATCACGCATAATATAAGTACGTACATCAATAACATATATTGTACAATGTTACTAAAGTAGAATCACAAAGAAATAATTATATAAATAACATTCAACTTGCTAAAGGTCAAGATGTTATCTATGTGGTCTTTATTGAAGCTTGCTATAGTTTCAATCATTTCACATTGACTAGATTCATGTTGAAAAATGGACAAAATACTCTAAAAATAGCATGAATCTACTAGCCCTATAATCCTCTTAAGATGATACGTTATCTACAACTTAATAACCCATATTCTAATTAAGAGCAATGCTACGAGTAATGAGGAGCCTGTTTTGCATACATCCATGGTGTGTTTTGATGTTTGTATAAAATATTCTTGAAATATTTCCATGTAAAGTCAATGCTGTGAACGAGTTAATGATGGAGGGAAGGATCCTCGCAGATTATGGAGAAAGGAAAATTCTCCATTTTAGTGGGGAGTTGGATAAAAAAGTTTTGCTAAATTGCAGGCTCTATGGAAGCCACAAGGTGGTGTTTTCTTCCTTGAAAACCCTCTCTCTTATCACTAGTTTTTTGGTTAGATGAAGGGTGAGTCATCCAAGAATTATTTATGGTCACATACAAACAAGTCCAAAAGCTTTTCTAATCATGTGACTCAAGAGGATTGGTCATGTAATACGTTGGCACTGATGCAATCCATGAGGGATGCTTGATTATTAGATTGTTGAGCTTGTGAATTTATCATGCACCCTTGACAAACATTCCAAAGCATTTTTTCTACAATAAATGTTTAGATGACCATCTTATTGGCCACTGCCAACAATAATTTAACATTGATCAACCTATATGATACAAACTTGCAAAACTATACCACGTAGATGAAGCCATGTTACCTCGCCTATAGAGCTCATGTTTGGTGCTTTTATCCTACAGCCTTGTCCAAATTAACAGGGCCATGTAGTACGATATAGGACTTTTAGGTGCACTTTTTTGTATGCTATATTACTCTTGGCCATTAATATACATAAAGGTAAACCATTTTTTTTGCTAGCAACTAAGAGTGGATGCAAAGTAATATACCAATTATAATGATTGCAATCTAAATTCCTATGAGCATGAGGAGCAAAGACCCTTTCAAAAAGAGATTCACGCAACTTAGATTTCATAATAGAATATATGACCTAAAAGAAAAAAAAATTGTCACTACCTTATGAGGATGCAACCAAAGAAGATTTGTATAAAACAAACAAATATTGATAAAGCAAAACGAATAAATCTTGCATATAATGAAACAAAAGTAATATTAACTAAATTCGAAAAGACACCTGTAAGCATGATAACACAGCAAGGACAAGGTTGTAACTTTATGATCTTAAAAAAAAATATCGTCATGAAACAATAGAAAAATAAAAAAATAAAATTGATGCCCAAATTGGACTGTTGGCCTATCAACCACTGTTGTTGGTTGTGTAGCTAGCCACACTGGCGCACACAATATAGGCAACAATTTTTCTTGTACAATAACATATAATGTTAGAATTTAGATTCATAAGTTTAAGAGGATTGGAATTATATAGGAAAGGGACGGTAAGCTATCCCTTTTGTTTTTTTGTTTTTGTTTTTGTTTTATTATTTTTTAAATGGATGGGATTTAAAATATAATCCTTTGTTTGCCTACGCTTTAGGTACAACCCTCACATAGCTTAGATTTCTATGCACATTCCGTATATGCAGTTTAACTAGTTTGTGTTTTGCAAACATATTCTGGATATGATTTTTACATAATTAAATAACTATCAATGTTGTGTATGCACTTACAAACAAAAGTTACGGACGTATAGGGCCATGCCTAACTTTAATAGATGTCAAAATTAAGAAGTGAAGACTCGAATATAGAATTTTCATTCATTAAAAGTGTAAACATAGAAACAAACATGTGTACGGAAGCAAATCGAGAGATGAGTCGAGCAAATAATTGTTGCTATTTCGATTGTTGGAGTACATGACAGTTTCCACGTGCCAAGGTTTCGCAAAAACAGTTGCACAATTACAGGGTCCATTGCATCAATTTTGAGGCGCCTATTATGATTTGTGCATCAAACAAAAAAAAGAAGAATTTAAATAATAATAATTATTAAACATTATTCTATTCTAGCAACTCACATTTGCATTACCCTCCAAAATAAAATCATATTTAATTTAATTTCAAGTATTAGTTAGAAACATATTTTTTTCAATGTCAATTGTCTAACAAATAACACTATTTTTTTATTATAATAGTCAATAATAGCTATTATAATATTCAATATCTTAATCTTTTATTCTTTCACTAAAACCAAAATTTCATGCAATCGTAAGGCTTTTCTATTATTTTCACAAGCATTGGCCATGCCAAAATTGAGGATAAAAAATTTCAATTGCATTACCCGGCTGACCATGGCTAACGCTTTTAGATTTGTTCGTTACAACAGAATTATAGTATATAGCTGAAAATTTAGAATATATTTAGTTGAAAAAAGTTGGATATTAGAACGAGAATGAAAATGAGGGACCTCGTTCCAACTGACCGTTCCATTCTTATTTTGATTATCGAGAAAAATAATAATATTTTAAAATTTTTAAACTTTCTATTTTGATTTTAATTTCGATCATAAATTACATGCGACAAAAGTTATAGCTATTATGTTTTTTGTTATCATCTATTTTTATTCTAATTTTGATTCCGACTCTGATTGGAACCAAACGCGGTGTTGGGTTGTCGAGCGCGTTGTCAATGGCATGGGTCCTTTTAGATCTTTCCAAATCAAACGAGAAGCACGCAAGCAGCGCGTCCAAACTGCGGAAAAACGAACCACCACAAGACTGCTAATAAAAGCAAAGAGGAGCGGCAAAAGGGGGGCCTCCGACCCCTCTCATCATTGTTCCAACGCTCTCCGTAGTCCCTGGTCGCAACACACCCGCCCCACCTTCTCTCTCCCCTCTGTTCTTTCCCTTCGCCTTCCTTTCTTGCTTTCTTTTCGTACGAATCTCTCCTTCATGTCTGAGTCGCGAGAATGGAGGAAGGGGAGGAGAGTTTGCGCGACAGAAGTGGAGAAATTTCGCTCCTTCCTTTGCTTGACATGAGAAGCGGAGTTTCCGGAAACAGCAGCGCCTGATGGGCTTTCCGGTTCGCTGCTGCTTGTCGTGAAGACGATTCCTTCTTGGTTCTCTCGATTGGCGTGGGAAAGTACGGAGCTTGTTAGTGGGGGGTGATTGGAGGAAGTAAAGGGAGGTCTTTGCTGCTGCTTCTTGTCCTTTTGTTAGGGTGTCGAAGTGTTTAAAGGTGCTTCTTTGTGGAGCCCTGGAGGTCTCTTAGGCCTTTTTTCCCCCCCCCTTCTCCATGAAAGATATGGCGGAAGGAGGAGGGGCCAAGGTTCGAGTGGTTCGGTGCCCCAAGTGCGAGAAGCTTCTCCCCGAGCTCCCGAATTTCTCTGTTTACCGATGCGGTGGTTGCGATGCCACTCTTCAAGGTATATCACGAGCTTTCCCCGGTCTCTTCTTCTCCCATTTGCTCGTTTTCGGTAAATTTCTGGTGATTTAACGGAGAATTGATGTTTTTCTCAAGAAATGTTCATTTTTGTTAGAACGAAGTCCCATTTTTGGTGAAAAATGATTTTGATTAGAAAAAAAAGTTTGAACCTTCTTAGCAAGACTGGGTCTTTATCTTGTAAGCGTTAGTTTAGCAATATGGACAGAGTCGAGTAAGGCTTTTTTTTTTTTTTTTTTTTTGATAAGCTTGTGCAGCAAAGAAACAAACTCCGGTATCGGAAGCTTCTTCGGAGAAATCTGATGGAGAAACGTTCGGCTATATGGAGGTCACGGAGAGTGCTGATGAGAAGAAGGGGGCGGTTTTCGGCACAAGCTTGGGGACCGATTGTAAGGGCGATCGAGCTGATTTCAGGAGGGAGGAGATATTCGTTCAAGACAAAGGGGCAATTTCTCACAGTCATTCTGCCTCTGGAAGTGAACATGGTGTTGTCTCGAAGGAATCCGACACCTCAAGAATAGATGGTCATCCCAAAGAGAGCAAAACAGAGGGCAGAGATTATAAATATCGGCGCGAATCTAAAGCACGAGTCAGCAATTTCGCTCTCAATGTGAATGAGTTGATTAAATCAGGCATGGAAGGCGAAGGAGAAACCAAACCACCAGCTGAACGCAACAATGGGCATCACAGAGCTCAGCAAGCACAAGTCCAGAAGGGTGAGGAGAGGGGCAGAGCACCCAGGGCTCCAACGAATGGTCCTTATCCTGATGAAGGCCCATCCAACCACTGCTGGGATCCAAGATATAGGTATGGTGATGGTGAGCGTGATGGCACGCAGAATAAAGCTTCCTACCACGATCAAGGCCGAGAGGAGCTTCTGAGATTGCTTGATGAATTGAGAGATCAGGTGCAAAGGACCTGTGAGGTCACAGACAAGCAAAATGCAACTGCTCCTCCTGTAAACCGGATGACAACTTCAACTTCTTATGGCCATCGGGGTGCTTGGTTCCATGAAAGCTCTGCGTCATTGAACAGAAATGCTTCTCAGCGTTCTTCATTTTTGAGCACAAAGAATATGGACATGCCAAACTTTCATTCTACTATGCCTGCACAGAACGATGTTCCTGGATATGGGCAGCCACTAACACATGGAAGAGCTCCCTTTCACCCACCTGGTCACTACCCTCAAAGGCAATTTGACACTTATCCTTATGGACAGTTCAATCCTGATCCTGCCATCCCTTGTCATCATGATGATTTTTACCATCGGCCTGCATGCTCGTGTCCACATTGCTACCACAGACAATTCTCGCTGCCTGTGCCATGCCCAGCTGCCATCTTCGGTCATCAGGAGGTTCCCTATCATGTAAACAATCAAGGATTCTGCCCCATGGATGGTCCCTCGATTTTTGGTGGAAGATATAATTCAAGAGTTGCAAATGCTCCTTTGCATTCGTGTGAGTCACAAACCCACCAGAGAACCATTTTCAGTAAGAAGGTTGGACAATCTTGCCATCCCATAGCTGGTGCTGCCCCCTTTGCTGTTTGTTATAATTGTTTTGAATTGCTGCAGCTACCCAAAAAATCTTTGCTGGTGGAGAAGAGTCAGTTTAAGCTGCGGTGTGGGTCTTGCTCTAAGGTAGTCTCGGTAAAGCTTGATGGAAGTAGACTCGTTGCTTCCTTCCCTGCACCAAACTCACATGCATCATCGGTAAAAAATAGTGATAGCTCAAGCAATGGTGTCCAGTCTACAGATGAGAAGATCCTTATGCCTTACAGTTTTGATGTTTTTGATCATGGTTTTGTAGAAAAAGAAATTGGTTTGAATTGTAGTGATCCAGAGAAGATGCAAGGGCTGTCCTCATCCTCGAGTATGTCTGGGCATGTGGAGAGCCCAGAAAGTGTGAGTTCTCATAAAGATGTTCCCAGCTCTGCAGAGATTCCCCTAGAAGCTGCAGTGACTTCACATGCTCCAAGTTTACCACTTCGTGAGCATTTTGGATACGCATTGTCTGATCAAGTAGTTGATGGGCCTGGAAAGGGAAGCAGGAGTCAACGCTCTGATCAAGAGAGGAGCATATCCTTAAATGGAAATTTTAAGCAAAAGTCGGTAAAAGATGTGCCAGTGGCAACTGAGGTGGATTTGTCTTCTGATGAGTACCCAACTGCTGGTTTGTCTCAAGATTCTTGGGACATGATAAGCAAAGATGAAGTTCAGCCTAAAGTTGTTAAGGGTGGTGACTCATTCCTTGCTGGCTTTATAAAGAAGAGCTTTAGAGATTTCTCTCGGTTCAATCAATCCTTGGGGCACGGTAGAGCTAAAGTTTCAATTAATGGTCATCCTATTCCTGATCGATTAGTTAAGAAGGCTGAAAAGCAAGCTGGGCCAGTCTATCCTGGTGACTATTGGTAAGACATCTGTCAATATCCATGACTTGCATTCTCTTGTAAGTGTTTAATGATTCATGCATCTAAATTTACTTGACTAAATAAAGTCTCACTAATTTATGATTGGTAAGATGGCTAGGATATAGTTAAAAACATATTGTATCAATTATGTTTTGTAATTTTTGGGTATTTTAACATAATATAAGGTGACAAACATCGATATGTTTAAATGCGGGTTGCCAAGAAAACAAGCCATAACTGTTGAGATATGAGATTTGGAAAATAGCATCCTCAGATTGCAACCACTAAGATCCATAATTGTGCTTGGAACTCATACTTTGAAAATGGAAAATATAGATGAAATCACTAGTATTCAGGGTTTGTGATCAAAATATGTCTAAAACAGTCAGATATAGGGTTGAGTGGCAAATACTGATTTCAAGCCCTATATAGTCCGTTAATTTAAAAAAATAGAACATTTTGAAAAAAACATTTGAATATCACGTGAAATTTGGATTATGTGCTATGTAATTGGTCAATATGTGCCAGTTGACATGAATAGCATTGTAGCAAAAATTAACTATGTTACTGGAAGATTGAATACATTTTCTCCATCAAGAAAAAAGGCATTACTGAAGTATAGATGTAATGTCTTGGTGTGAGACTTAGCACCTGTAATGTTTTTGACTGGTAATCAGCATATGCTGCATATCCAACTATGCTTTAATGTCGAGACAACTACTTAGGGTGTGGATTGCTGAACTTGCTGGTCATGTAATTGCTCCCCAGATTGATGCAGCAATGTTTTATGGCATGCGTGATGCATCTGAAGTTGCTGGTTGATATTAAATCTTTATGTTAAGGTTCCTTGACACAAGCTCCTGCTTTGAGTCATTATAATTTTTTAAAATATTTTATTCATGTTTTCCCTGCCTTCTTATTCAGGTATGACTACCGTGCTGGATTCTGGGGTGCAATGGGGAATTCATGTCTTGGCATAATTCCTGTAAGAGAACTCAACATGCATGCATGCATGCATATTAATAATTCTCTAAGCATTCCATTACAAGCCCTTTTGATGAAAAATTCTGTTCTGCAGCCATTTATTGAAGAGTTCAATTATCCTATGCCTAAAAATTGTGCTGGTGGCAATACCGGTGTTCTTGTTAACGGGAGAGAACTTCATCAGAAAGATTTGGATTTGCTTGCTGGTCGGGGACTCCCAACTACTGCAGGTCAATCTTATATAATTGAGATTTCTGGAAAAGTTTGGGATGAATCTTCCGGTGAAGAGCTAGATAGTCTTGGCAAGCTTGCACCAACGTGAGTATCCGTAGCTCTTGTTGGCTTAATTAAGTTATTCACACTGTTCTTTAGTTTATTGTGTGATAATTATATTGGAAGCATAATTAACAGTAGTTAGTAATTCATTTCTTTGTGTCTTGCCAATCTTTTCATGCTTGGAATTAGTTCCTACTTGTCTAATAATATGATCAACCCTACAAAAAGACTACTTCTATTGTGAGTTGGTTGCTAACTGGAATATCATAGAAGATGTTCAGAGGAAATATTAATGGGAATGCTCAAGCAATTAGGATGGACCTGGAATACCTGATATGCATGTCATTGCTCATTTCCTCTCCTTGGTGTGTGTGCGCGCGCGCGCGCTGCACGACAAGTCCCTGCTTGCTGCCTTTTTTTGTGTGATGTGGGAAAGAGAATGTTCGCCTGCCATAGACTGTTAACAGCCTTGTAGCGGTCACCTGCTTGCATGTTCCACCGAGCCCTTCTCTTTTTCCCAAATCAGGTTGCAGTTCTGCTTTATTAAGGCCTTATCTTGGTGGAATAAGACTTAAGTTGCTGCCTGTTTATATCTCTATGTGTTATCAATTAAATATTATGGTAGCATATCAAAATTAGGTATTCACTACTAATGAACTAATTGAGGTGTCACTTTATTGTACTTCAAGTGCTTTGGAGATATTTTTTTTATTGCAAACCACTTATATGTTTACCAACATTTTGTACTGCATGGAGATGTATGCATGCGTTTTAATCACTTACATATTGAACAGGGTTGAGAAAGTGAAACATGGGTTTGGCATGCGGGTTCCAAGAGTCTATCGGGAGGTACAATCTTGATGGTGACAGCCAGTATATAATCCACAAGGGTATGAATCCTTGCAGATGCATGGGACAGCATCTTGAGTTTGTGTAGTTCTGGAGATTGATTAAGATGATTTCGATGATACATCTTAATATGAAGCTACCAGAAGTCTTTCTGGATACCATTATTTCTAGATCTGGCATTTTCTGATTCTCAGCACTTGCTTGATCTATTAAATCCTTTTCAATTTTGCTTTTTTATTTTTTTGATTTTTTGGCTAAATTTGTTTGTGCTTTCTTTATGAAACATCGACGTCAAAGTAGTTTGGTTGTGATAGTATTCATAAGCGTGCATTTGTTGTATCTATGTTTATCATCAATTTGGGTTGTGGAGATGTTGATGAGATCTGAACTGAGCTTTCTAATGCAAAATAGAATTTAGTTCCTTGGAGATGTATCCTACCATCACCGTAATTTAAGTTAAAGCTTGATCTTGTTTTCTTTTCTCACACTCTGTAAACAGGTTTGCCTTTTAACCATAACAACTTTTAGATTTTTTTATATATATTATGAAAAATGTGATCTTCCAGCATTAGGAGTCCAAGTCCTACTCCCAAGCAAGCAACCTAGTAAAATCAATACCAAGATCTCTCTAAAAAACATTTTTGAAGGCTTTGATTTGAAGCCCTTTTGTCTCTATAACACGCTACAACTTTGTCTCCCAGTCATATGTCTGGATAAATCTTCATACATATATAAAGCTCTATGCTATATCATTGCTCTGGCCAAGTATGGTGGAGGATGGATGTTCTGTTTGCATGTTGTCTTCCACCATTACCTCAAGCTACCCTTCTAGGGCATATATACTTGAGTGCACCAATCTCTTTCTACTTTCTTATACCCAAGATTCTTCTCGAACAAAGAAACGGGTTTTCACCCCAATTCCTCAAAGCTTTTTCGCTAGGTTTCCATAAACTTGGGGTGCTCAAAAACCTAAATTTATCTGGTACTAGATGAAGCGATTAAGCATTCTGTTTATACAGGATGAGCACAACAAGTAGGGGGTTGGTATTGAATCATGAGATGGCATAAAATTTCGATTTTATTGGATGGATTTTTCCCCCCATCTTTTCTGCAGGGCCTGACTGTGACCTTAAACACGTTTTAATGTTCTGTTTTGATGGGGAATTTGTGATCATAGATGAAATGCAGTCCAGAGCTTCCCTTCGGCAAGAAGGCAATCATCTGAGAAAAAGAAGGCAGACAAATGTAACTTGATGGAACTCAAGTTCCTGGACTGCTTTTACTCAATCAATTTATATTCAGATGCTAACGCAAGGGAGGATAATTTAATCATATTTTATCTGGACTCATGATATATTTTGCAGATTGGCTGGTACTTGGTGCCAAATTCTGTTCGGAGCCACAGGTTTTGTTTCAATTTAATATCATGGTCGCAAAAATGCTCTGCCACAACAAACTGCGAAACAAGAGAGTAAATTTCTTCTGTAAAATTGCTCTGTATATTTGATAGTTTTATATCAAGGTTCGACGATAAAAGTAAAGACGAGATAGCTCATGTTATAGAAATTGCCCATTCAGGCATTCACTGCTAAATATCAAATGGTTATAGGCTTAGCATTTGTGCCCACCTGGATGATGATGTTCTGTTTTTGTGCCAGCATCATGAGAACCGCAGAATTTGTACTTTATGAAAAGTTGGGCAGAAACTGGGCTCCAATGCATGGTTGCATGTGGCCAGGGCGAATTGGGGGAATCTCAGTAAACCATGAGTGAAAAGATTGGAACTTTAGTAGGAAAACAGTAGGACAGGTAATCCTACTCCAGATCTGTCGGCTTTGGCTTCTCTTTGGGTCCCCTGTTCTGATTCCTGAAGTACTGCTTTTTGTTTGAGTTAATGGGTTCCTGCTGTAATGCCGATTTGATGTTCTCCACTGTTCAGGCTTTTTTCACTTTGTGTTTTATGGGTGTGCGTGTGTATGGATGAGAACAAGTATCCCTGCATGCAATGTATCGGATTGAAATTTGTCCAGTTCTTTTTTTTTTCAGAAAATAAAAGGCCCTCTGCAGCGTGATTAAACTGATGGGTAAAATACAGTAGCAAATGGAGGGATAAGTCTATTCTATTAAATTGTGTGAGAATGTTTTTATTCTGATTTGAAAGGATACGCAAGTTGGAAGTTTTTTTCTTCGGAGATTTCAGAAGTATTCCTATACCACCATTTTCTGTTCCAGTTCACTCCGCAAACAAAATAAAAAGTATCAAAGTTTTCCCAGCTTCATCGGACTCATTTGAGAGGTTGCATAGGAAAGTGTCATATTTTAAAATAATTTATATTTGGTTGAGCACCTATTTTTTTTGAAAAAAAAATGTATAAAATATATTTTATATTTTTAATAAAGAAATTTTTTTTAACCTATTCTATTAAAAAACTTAAGGGCACTTTTGAAAAAAAAAAATACTCCATTTTATAGACGGTGAGAATTGAATTTTTTCATATCTCATATAGTTTATTTTTTGCTATAAAATATAAAAATCTTATTCTCAAACTTCCTCATCTCTCTACATGGCATTTCTCCATTTTTTTTATTGACCATGCTTTCCACCGCCTTTGTCCCGCTAACCAAACGAGTCATGCTTTCCATCGCTTGCATTAAAAAACTTTGTGAACAGCAAGTTAGGAGTGAGGGATTTGGTTATACCCATTCTTTTTGCCCGAAGTCTTAGTCAAGTTCTGAAATGGAAAATTGGCAAGCTCCGATGTATTTAGCTAACCTAAACCTGTGATGCAGTCGGCCAACCTAATATATAGATGGGATATCGCTTGGTTTACCATTCACTCAATAAAGACTTGCAGGTTCAGCCGACCAGATTCCTCGGCTTTCTGGCCATCCTGAATGCTGGCCTAGTCCAAATTAAAGCGGGCCTTTTGGGCCTGAATTTTGTGCGACGCTTTAATGTGCTCGAGAGAGGACTTACTGATGCTGAATTTGTGGTTTCTGCCATCGATGGCTGACCCAAGACAGCAGCAGCCCAACTACCGCATTGATAGCAACAATCAATTGTGTGGATGCGGTCTGCTCCTCTTGGCTAATCCTCGGCCTGCATTTCACTCGTTCCAGCAATCATTGAAGTAGGAAGGGAGATTCTACGGGCCCAGTTCTCTTTCCAATTTCCTCATGTGGAGGTGGGAGACTTTCTACCAACTTCTTAGAATAATGGCACTGCTTTTGATCTAAAGAAACTATGGGGATAACCACTACATCTTTATATGTGTATAGGTTGTAGCCTAGATTATGCTCATGAAATTGCACGGTTCGGCAGCTTAGGCCTGATAACTTGTCACAAAGTTGAGCTTTCACGTTGGCTGTCCTCATATTTTGTGACTTTTTTATCAACACAAATAGATGGTTGGCACTGGGGAATTGGTTCGGTCTTGAAGTTTTGAGAGACAACTGACCTAAATGGTTTGGTCACCCGTGCTTTCGGATGCGATTGTTTGCAACATTTTTTTGGGTGAACGAAACATGGAGATAGATGACAAAAATATAAACCAACAAGTCCATCCAATAGGGAGAGAGAAAGTAGAAACTAGAAGGAGCTTTGATTTCCTTGCTGGCTGCTGATGGGAGTTGTTTGTCAGGTATATAATATAATCGCAGAAATAAAGTTTTCTTAAAACCAAAATCAGGTAAGGGTTGATCTTTTACCCATGCATTACGTCCATCACATCCAAAAGTGACGTATTAATGGTATGAAAATTTTACCTCCCACGATGGCAAAAGAAAAAGAAATATCTTATATAACATAGGATGAACAAAATTTAAATTATTGAACAGGGGCAACGTTCTTCAGCACAGTTCTTCCAATGGAATAATTATCACGGTATTTTTAATAAATTCTTTTTGTCCATGCAGACATATAAGTTTTTTTTTTTTTTGTGGTCTTTATTATAGATTAGTTCGACTACATACCCTGTGGCTGTGAAAGCGTGATAAGGTCCGGAATAGGTCTCATGTATCCTGTCTAACAGGTTTTAAGAGAGAGGAATAAGTGAGGGATATATATCTATTTTGGTCAAATCTGTTTATCTTACGAATAGCAACTTCAAGGGAGGAGGACCCGGATAACATTATACCGAGAATAAGGTCCTCTCATACTTCTGTGTCTTTCTATTGCACAAAGAAAAATATCCACAGTTCAAGAGCTATTACAACGAAGAAAGAAACCCCGGCCAAATGAAACATAGGAATGGATGCTCAGAAGAAAATAAACTTCGATGGAATTGTTGCCACCTGCCTTGCAACTTCTGATATGCACGTACCGAACGTGAGACCATAAATGTAACGCATGCTTCTGCCTTTTAACAAGCGAAAGCCTACAAGAAATGCATGTTTACCTAACGTACTTGTATATGAACGAATTGCTTCACACGCATGATGCCTTTGGTGCATGGGGGAAGTGCCAATTAAGCTTGTGCTCTCCCATCCTTGCAGGGACTTCCATAAATTCAATGCTTGTCGCGACACCGAGACGTATCTTGTGAAGTGAGACGTACAACAACAGGTTTGGCTTTTCCTAATTAACACCTGAAATGTGGTTCAAATTCAATAGCTGCAATTTTTGATCCAACTCTCAAGACATAACCTGAAGTTGCAAGAACTTGATGCATGATGCATGCTTCTTTCGCTACCTAGCATGAATATGCTAAATGTAATAACCCAGAACCTCACCCAAAATGGCTAACCCGAAGATATTACTTAGATTCCTTGATCTAGTATAAGTAACCAAGATTTATCCAGCGAATAACCGATATGGGACTAAACACATGCCTGCACGGATCCTCAAATACTCCCCTCGTTCAAGGCTTAATGTCCTCGTCAGGCTAAGATTCAAATCCATTCAAATTTATTCACTAGTACCACGATCGGTCCGTGGTCAGCCCTAATGGAACGTACTGCAGTGTCTCATAATCCACATGTACACGGCTGAAATACCACTAGATCAAAGAGGAACAGGTGCTGTAGTGTAGGCAAAGCAAAGAAAGAGGCCATACAGCGAAAGATTCCTTTAAATAGCTCATCACGAGAAGTAGTCCTTTGGTTCTAGATTTGTTGGTCTTCCTTCCCAGATTCCCTTTCCCGGGCTTCCCTGACTCGCTCGGACACCTCGCTCAAACACCTACTTCCAGATTAGATGGACGTTACCCCCTGCCCCCTCGGGGGGATATCCGGTCCATAAATGGACCTGTCACCGAAATGGGATCTGTATATGGAACGTCTACAGAGACTGGAAGGGATGCCGTGTGCTATGGAACAGGATCCGCGCCTGTCCAGGTCGAGATCCAAAGCCATCACCTATAGGGGGCCCATTCCTTTTCCATATCCAGTTGGAGTTCGAGCTTCAGTAATAATAAATCCTAATCCATCAGTGCCGTAGATAAATGGGTCATTAGAAGGATTTACTCGGGAAAGCTTTTTCAACTAGGTGATACATGTTCAGATATTATTTTTATGTTAAAAGTCATCCGATAAAAGTTTGACTTTAAGGCAGATATAATCGGATCAAATTTAACCCACTTTAAAACTCATTTTTATAGAGGAAATCCACGCTTCAAAGCTTAAGTTAAAAAAGTGGTCAAGCCAAGAAGAATCGGGTGGGAACATTCGACTTCATCGGTGGTTTTGGAATCAATCTTTCTAGAGTAGTCTCCCGACCGAAATCGACAATTGACATAGGGAAAGATCTCTTCGATAGAATAGATCCGAAGGGACCATTTCTCCTCGAGTCTCCCGAAAAACGAAGGTCGAAATCCCTCTCTTTCTCACCCCGGGGAAGACCACTTTTATCGTATATAAACAACAAGTAATTTCCTTCCCTGATTCGCTCGGACACCTCGCTCAAACACCTACTTCCAGATTAGATGGACGTTACCCCCCTGCCCCCTCGGGGGGATATCCGGTCCATAAATGGACCTGTCACCTGGGAATTGGTCGTTACCCCCCTTCGGCCTGTGGCCTCGTCCCCCTCAGGGGGATTTACTTATTCGCGCACACATGCGCGCTGTAATGACACAAGGTGTCATTTTAAGGTATCACTTTATAGACGAAATCGCGCTATAACGCGATTTCTTCACTCCAATGAGGAATCATCCACAAACGAGCTTTACCCTATCTTAAAGCTCGTTTTTTATTAGAATATTGAGGGTTTTTTTGTGGGGGTACCCCCCCTTTTTTCAAAATATCCTCAATCTATAGATTCAATGTTATGGTATTATACCCCCCTTCGGCCTCCGGCCTCGTCCCCCTCGGGGGGAGTTGTTTGTTCCGAAGTTTCTCCGATCGGAGTTGTGTCGGAGAAACTTCCTTCCCTATCCCTATAGTTTATAGTCCGTTTCCCCCCTTCGGCCTGCGGCCTCGTCCCCCTCGGGGGGATTTCCGGTGAATAAGTCTACCTAGAAGGGGGGAAGTGCTTTCTGCGCGGGTGCGTGGGAAGCACTTCATTCTTCAATTTATTCCCCCTGTGAGGGGGGGTAACTCCGGAGTGAAAGAGGTAACTACGTTACCACTTTCACGTAGGAGTGGGGGGGGAGTTCGCCTAAGTAGTTATATCCCCCTGAAGGGGATATAACCTTAGGCTCATCCCCTTCGGTATAACACCTTCGGTGTTATACCTACGGGGCCCTCAGATTTGAAACCCTTCGGGTTTCTAATCTTCGGCTTCGGGAAAAGAAACCCTCCGGGTTTCTTATCCCTCGTCCCTTATAACACTCCTACGTGAAAGTGGTAACTCCGTTACCTCTTTCACTCCTCTAGAACACGGAATTTCAGAATTCCGTGTTCCGTTCGCTAGGTTAGTTAGGAGCTCGCTAACTAACCTAGCTCACTCCCTTCCCCGCGTGAGGGTTAATGAAGAATGAATGAGTTCCCATATCTTTCCTTACCGGAAAGTCAAAGATCCCCTATTTCATTCTCCCGAAAAACGAAGGTCGAAATCCCTCTCTTTCTCACCCCGGGGAAGACCACTTTTATCGTATATAAACAACAAGTAATTTCCTTCCCTGACTCGCTCGGACACCTCGCTCAAACACCTACTTCCAGATTAGATGGACGTTACCCCCCTGCCCCCTCGGGGGGATATCCGGTCCATAAATGGACCTGTCACCTGGGAATTGGTCGTTACCCCCCTTCGGCCTGTGGCCTCGTCCCCCTCAGGGGGATTTACTTATTCGCGCACACATGCGCGCTGTAATGACACAAGGTGTCATTTTAAGGTATCACTTTATAGACGAAATCGCGCTATAACGCGATTTCTTCACTCCAATGAGGAATCATCCACAAACGAGCTTTACCCTATCTTAAAGCTCGTTTTTTATTAGAATATTGAGGGTTTTTTTGTGGGGGTACCCCCCCCTTTTTTCAAAATATCCTCAATCTATAGATTCAATGTTATGGTATTATACCCCCCTTCGGCCTCCGGCCTCGTCCCCCTCGGGGGGAGTTGTTTGTTCCGAAGTTTCTCCGATCGGAGTTGTGTCGGAGAAACTTCCTTCCCTATCCCTATAGTTTATAGTCCGTTTCCCCCCTTCGGCCTGCGGCCTCGTCCCCCTCGGGGGGATTTCCGGTGAATAAGTCTACCTAGAAGGGGGGAAGTGCTTTCTGCGCGGGTGCGTGGGAAGCACTTCATTCTTCAATTTATTCCCCTTGTGAGGGGGGGTAACTCCGGAGTGAAAGAGGTAACTACGTTACCACTTTCACGTAGGAGTGGGGGGGGGGAGTTCGCCTAAGTAGTTATATCCCCCTGAAGGGGATATAACCTTAGGCTCATCCCCTTCGGTATAACACCTTCGGTGTTATACCTACGGGGCCCTCAGATTTGAAACCCTTCGGGTTTCTAATCTTCGGCTTCGGGAAAAGAAACCCTCCGGGTTTCTTATCCCTCGTCCCTTATAACACTCCTACGTGAAAGTGGTAACTCCGTTACCTCTTTCACTCCTCTAGAATACGGAATTTCAGAATTCCGTGTTCCGTTCGCTAGGTTAGTTAGCGAGCTTCTCAGGAGACATGGCTCCTACTATACCCAGGAACCGGAAGGCAGTACTGAAGATAGAATAAGAAAAAGTACCTGAAAGTCAAAGAGGTAGGAAAGGAGCCATCGGCCATTAGTGCTCTTTTGTTGTAAGCTTTTAGGCCTTTGGTCTGTCAGTTGCTGACGCCTTCTCTTCCTTTGGTCTAACCCTGAAGCTCTCACAGCGAGATCAGAATCCGACGCTCTAACCTACCCCCGAGCCTTACTTGACTATTTAGATTATGGGCTGGATCCGCTCTGATACCATATGTAACAACCTAGGACCTCATCCAAAATAGCTAGTCGGTAGGTATCATTTGGGTTTCTTGATCCTATATAAGTACCCAAGATTTATCCAGCGAATAACCAATATGAGACTAAACACACGCCCATATGGATCGTCACACTAAAGGTGACGGCTCTTTAGAGTGAGAAACTCTGAGGAGAGAGGAAGTCTGTCAAACCCAACGGCTATCTTCGCCGGCGTCGGCGAGATCTCCGTTGTTGCCTGGTGGACGGGAGATCGAGGTGGGCCTCGCGTACTTGGCTTGGTTGTGTGCTTGCTGTTTCAGGTATCCCAATGGCCCGGAAGAAGGGGAAGCAGTCGATGGCGGGGACGACGAGCTCGGCAGGGGAGCAGGCGGCGGGGTCGTCGACGGCGGATGGCAAGGAACCATCGGGGCTGCCTGCGGTGCCGACGACGAGGACGTGGGCGGAGGTTGTAGCTCAAGGCAAAGGTACGAGCTCGGGGTGGAAAGGGGAGCGACCGGGTGGCCGTGCGCGCCCTGGACCTTGGGTTACTCATAGACTGACGGAGACGGAGGTGGCTCGTTTGAGCCACCACTTCTCGTCGATCGTCGAGCTCCCGGGGGAGCCTATCGAGGTAGCCCGCCGGGAGTGGGAAGGCCTTGCTGTGGTCGGTCGGAGCCTTGGCCGGCGGGTGCCGGTCGAGTGGGTAGCCAAAGATGTGGCTGCCCGGTTGAAGAAAACAGGGAAGGTGGTGGCGGTTACCCTGGCCGAAGACCACTTTGCTCTGTGGTTCCGGTCGCCGGAGGTCCGGGACCGCGCCCTGGTGGAGGGGCCCTGGGTGGTGGCGGGGCAAATGTTAGCCATGGAGCCGTGGACGCCGGACTTTCTACCCAGGGAGTCGCCGGTGAAAACGGTGGTTATGTGGCTACGGCTACCCGGGCTTCCTCCAGAATACTGGTCGACCTCGACCATTTTGGAGATTGCTGCCAAGGCAGGGCGGCCGTTGGCGGTGGATGGTGTCACAGAGGGGCGCCGAGCTATGGGCTTCGCGCGTGTCAAGGTGGCGATTGATGCCTCCGCTCCCCTCCTCCTAGGAATCCGGATCCTCGGGAGGACGAAGGCCCTCTGGCAGCCATTTGTATTCGAAAGCATCTCGGATCTATGCTTTCGGTGTGGTAGAATCGGACACCTTGAGCTTGGGTGCCGGTTCGGGGCTCCGGTGCCGACGGGTGCGAGCCTTCCGGGGGAGGCGGACCCCGGGCCGATCTATGGCCCGTGGTTGGTGACATCTCGCGCCCGGCAGCCGCGGGAGCAAGGGCTGCCGCAGTCGAGGAAGACGGGTGAGACCGTAGCTGGGTCGCCCCCTCCTCGGTCGCCTTCGCCGGGCGCCGAGCCCCCTGCTGGGTTGCCACCCTCTAGTCCGCCCTCGCCGGTTGCTTCGCCGGTTGCTTCGCCTATCCCTTCGGTGTCCCCGCCGGACCTGGAGGGTTGGCAAAAGCCAACCAAAATGGCCCGTCGCCATTCCCCGCCGGTTGCCTTGGACTCCGGCGGGCAGGTGGAGGGTGTCCCGGAGACGATGGGGGGAAGGATCGGGTCTGGCCAGTGTGATCAGGCCGGGCCAGGCGATCGTTTGGTGGGCCAGCACAAGGGAGCGTCCAAGAAGCGGCCCAGAAACGCTGGGCCGCTGCTGGATCTGGGTCGTTCCCTGGGCCGGGGACGGGCAGGCCACAGGGGAGCCTGCGGGGCACGTGAGCCCCGCGTGGTGCATGTGGTGAACCGCGCGACGGGTTCCCAGGCCCGTCGCGCGGCGGGTAGCGCGTGGCCCAACCTGGCTGGGCCACGCGCGGTGGACTCTGAGAAGGCCCCTGTGGGCCTTCCACTGTTCACAGTCTCTTTGGGCTCTACGGGGCCTGCCATTGGGCCCGATCTGCTGGCCGAGCGGATGGGGTCTAGCGCGCTTGGTTTCCAGTTTATGGCCCAGGTCCCCGGGGTGGCTCTGCTGTCCGAGGTCCCTACCACTCTAGGCCCTCTAGAGTTGGATGTGGGACAGGGGGAGGGTGCCTCGAGCGGGCTCGAGTTGGGCGACGCGATTATGGATAGTGGGCCCCCTGTATGTGTAGATTGTCCTATGACGGGCTCTCTGGAGGGGCAGGACGCACCCGCACTTGTGGAGCATGGGGTAGGTGACCCGTGTGGTTCTGAGGGGGCGGCTAGCTGGTCCGCAGATCACTCGACGGTTGTTCAACGGGTGAAGGCGGCAGTGCTGCGAGTCGTGTCTGGGGTTAGTGTGGATGAGGGTCAGCGGGACGATCCTTATCATGAGGTGGTGATGGACCCTGCGGCCCAGAGGGTGGATGTGCCTGTGGCCGACCTCTCGGACTTTTCCCCATGAGGATTCTTGCGTGGAATTGTAGAGGGGCGGCGAAGCCGGCCTTCATGTCATCCTTTAGGAGGCTGGTTCAGATCCATAGTCCAGAGATCTGCCTTCTCTATGAAACACGACTATCCGGTAGAGGATTGGGTCGTGTTTTGCGGCGACTTGAGGTTGACTGGGAGTCATATGTAGTTGAGTCTCGAGGGTTGTCCGGGGGCATTGTGGCTTTATGGAAGCGGGGTGTGGCCACAGTCGATGTATTCCATAACTGCTCCCAACAGGTCCTAATGATTATCTCGGAACCTAATGTTGCTCCATGGGTCTTGAGTGGTGTGTACGCTAGTACTGACCATCGGACCAGGAGGGTTTTGTGGGATGAGCTCTCCCATTTACTCGCTCAGGGTCTTCCGACAGCGATAGTGGGGGATTTCAATTGTATCCTGGAGGGGAGTGAGAAACGTGGAGGTAGGGTGTTCACTGACTCTGTGGATAGGAGGGAGTTCCGCGATTTCATCTCGCGTAATGGCCTAGTTGATCTAGGTTTCTTCGGCCCGCAATTCACTTGGTGTAACAACCAGTCCGGTCGAGCCAGGGTGTGGGAGCGGCTTGATAGGGCCGTTGCTTCCACTGACTGGCTCATTAGATTTCCTTCCTACAGGGTTAGTCACCTACCCCGGATTGCTTCGGACCATTGTCCTTTGTTGATTTCGACGGTATCGGTGTCTAGTTACCGGTGCCCCTTCCGGTTCGAGAAGGTTTGGCTGTCCCTCCCCCAATCCTGGGACATTGTCCGAGGAGCTTGGAGTCTACCAGTTCGCGGTGATGCCATGCAGAGGGTTTCACGCAAACTGGAATTGACCAAGCGACGGCTACGACGCTGGAATCGTGAGGTAGTGGGCGATATCTTCAGGAAGTTGGAGGATGTGGAGGCCGCGATTGCTGACCTCCAAAGTAGTGAAGATCAGGTGGGTGTGCTCTCCGAGGCTGATATGGTGAGCCTCCGGGGACTTCTCGCCACTCACCATTCGATCCTGCGTCAACATGAGATCTTCTGGAGACAAAAATCCAGAATTCAGTGGGTCAGAGAGGGTGATCGGAACACTAGTTTCTTTCACCGCTCTACGGTTATCAGAAGACAGAGGAATATGATCCGATCCTTGCGGGATGAGCAGGGCCACCGGGTGGAGGGGGATTCGGCCATTAGCCATATCCTGCTTGAGTTCTTTCGATCTCGTTGGACGGAGGATAGTGGGTCTGATGAAGCCGGCCAGCTCCCGAGGGCCAATTCCCAGATTGATATGACCGAGAACGCTATGTTGGTTCGACCAGTGACGGAGGGGGAGGTGCGTGAGGCTATTTGGGCTCTGGGAGAGGATAGGGCCCCTGGTCCAGATGGCTTCCCACCTTTTTTCTTCCGGAGATACTGGGGTATCGTTCGGAATGCAGTGGTGGAAGCAGTCCTGTGTTTCTTTAGTCGAGCTGGGATGCCTGACGACTGGAAGGCCACATTTGTCACGCTGATACCTAAGCGTCAGGATGCGGCCGAGCCCAGTCACTTTAGGCCGATCAGTTTGTGCACAACTTTATACAAAGTTGTGGCAAGGATACTGATGGAACGTATGAAGCCCCTCCTCTCTAGCATCATCTGTCAGGAGCAGGGTGCTTTTGTGAGAGGTAGGAGTATTTCTGATAACGTCATGGTGGCCCAAGAGATGATGTGGGATCTTCGACGGGCCTCGAAGCGGCGGAGCTTGATGGCTGTCAAGCTGGATATGGAACGAGCTTATGATAGAATTAGGTGGAGTTTTCTTAGGCTAGCTTTGGAGAGTCTGGGGTTCCATGAGACATGGATTGGGTGGGTTCTAGGGTGTGTTCGGGGACCAAGGTTTTCTATCTTGGTCAACGGCTCTCCAACCCCTTTCTTCAGTTCTACCATGGGGCTTCGGCAGGGTTGCCCGCTATCTCCATACTTGTTTATCATTTGTTCTGATGTCCTGTCTCGGTCGCTGCGGGGGGTGTGTGCCTCCGGAGTCCTGGAGGCTTATGTCCCAGCTCCAGGGGCCCCGCCTATATCACATTTACTCTTCGCCGATGACTGCCTCCTCCTGACCCGGGCTCGCGTAGCGGACGCTCGGGCTATCAGGAGGGCTTTGGCTGTCTACTGCACTATATCCGGTCAAAGAGTGAATGCCCAGAAATCCTCCATCTCCTTCAGCCCAAGTACGTCACTCCGGGTTCGACGGGGGATTCGGAGGATCCTGGAGATGCCCGAGCAGGACGGGACCTGGACCTATCTGGGTGTTCCGATCTCAGGTAGGAGATTGCGGGTTTCTGAGTGTACCGAGCTGGTGCAAAGGGTTCAGAGCAGATTAGAGGGTTGGCGGGCTGCGTCCCTATCTATGATGGGCAGAGTCACGCTGATTCGATCTGTTTTGGGGTCTATGCCCATCTACCTTATGGCAAATACGGTGGTGCCAAGGACTGTTCTAGTGAGGATTGAGCGACTCTTTCGGGGTTTCTTATGGGGCTCACTGGGTGGGGGTCGTGGGGTGCACCTGGTGGCGTGGGAGAGTATCTGCCTCCCCCTCAGAGAGGGTGGTCTTGGGGTGGTGTCTCTCATGGAGAGACGAGAGCAGCTCCTTGCCCGGCATGCCTCCCGTTTCATCCTGGAGCCGCAGGGGTTTTGGAGCCGGATCATGACTATCCGTTATGGGGGGGCAGGTCCTGGGGGCTGGGCCCGAGGAGCGCGGAGATGCTCCTTTCTATGGCGTGAGATAGCGAGGTACTTGCCATTGGTGTCTAGTCACACCCGATGGCTGATAGGTGACGGGCGTAGCATTGATGTGGCCGGGGACCCATGGGTCGATGGCCTTCCTCTGAGGCTTTGGCCGACTATGGTTAGTGTCGAGGCTGGGGAGGGTCTACGGGTCTGTGATCTCATGACTCCCGGGGCGGCTGGCTGGGATGAGATTCGGTTGGCCAGTCACTTCGGGCAGCATTTGGCGGAGCGGGTCCGCTCACTCTCTTTCCCACAGAGTGGGGGACCTGACGTATGTGTGTGGAGGTCCTCGTCCAGATCCAGGGTCAGGATGGGCGACCTCTCCCGCATCATTAGACGGGAGTATGAGCCTGGCCCAGATTGTGTCTGGATCTGGCGATTGAAGCTTCACCCGAGGGTAGCGTTGTTCCTTTGGAAGGTGGTCTGGGACCGTCTTCCTACGAGAGCTGTACTTGGAGGTCGAGGTATGAGGATCCCATTGGTGTGTGAGGATTGTGGTGTGGCCGAGACAGTGGACCATGCCCTGTTTCGGTGCTCATGGGCTAGGAGTACTTGGCGTCTGGCAGGGGTCCCACAGGAGGTATGGTACTGTAGGGACCTGTTCTTACAGGCCATGCGTCAGGGCTCGGAGTCCCCGGTGCTTCGTCAGGAGATTGTTCGAGCGAGCTGCACTGCCTACCAGATCTGGCTGGCTAGGAACGCTCGCACTTTCGGCGAACGACGTATGTCGCCGCGATTTGTGGTCGAAAAGGCACGCGTTCAGGCGGCAGAGCTGTGTTACACTATCCCTGTTGAAGGGACCTTGATAGCTCGGGACATCTGGGGTTCCCATTCTGCTTCGGCAGCCTTCCGTACGGTGTTTTTCACCTGGGAGCCCCCACCCCCGAGTTTCCTCAAGGTCAACTTTGATGGGTCTGTTCTGGATAGTGGCACACGGGGTGGCGCGGGTTTTGTTATTCGGGACCCGTCTGCCAGGGTGGTGGCTGCCGGTGGCAGTCAGTTATTTGACACTTCGGTTCCGTGTGCGGAGCTGAGAGCAGCCTGGGCGGGTATTCGCCATGCCCGGTGCGTCTTACAGGCTAGGTCCATCATACTGGAGGGTGACTCAGCCACTGTCATCAGTTGGATCCAGAGGGGTCCAAGGGGTGGTGGTAGTGATCATCCTTTGCTTCGTGACATTTGGGCTATGGCGAGGGATGGATGGGCCTTTCAGGCCAGGCATATTTACCGTGAAGGTAACGGCGCCGCGGATTGGGTAGCTGCGTATGTAGCTTGTCACTCCGGAGGCACCTTGTGGATTGATGATGGGGAGTTGCCTTTGGCACTTCGAGGTATCCTATTTTTTGACCTTATTGGGTGTATCCGTTCCCGTCGGGTATGATACCCCGTTTTAGCAAAAAAAAAAAAAAAAAAAAAAAAGGTGCTAGCTATAGAGACCAGAGAGTAGTCAAGCAAGTTTAGATGCGATGGATTCTAATGTATGAAGATATGTTGTGGAGATTATTCCGCGAATCGAATGCCATTATTTGCAAAAGGCAGGTAAAAAAATACTACGGTAAAGAAACAGAAAAATAACTCAAGACAGACGCAAGATGTTTCTTTACATTTATCTAATAAACTGGAGGAAATTGTCTTACTTCCTCCAATATCCTTCCAAAAAAAAAGGCAGACGCAAGATGTTTACATAATTCAATCAAAACAAGACCACCTTTACAGTTTGAAGACAATGAAAGAGATCCATTACAAAGCAAAACCTCAAGTTATTTTACTATTTTTTGCATTCTGGGGGAAAAAGAAAAGAAAAGAACAAGACATTCTTTATACATTCTTTCAACAAGAACAAAAGAATAAAAAATGAACATAGAAAAAGTTTTTATGTAACGGAATTTTTTATCTAAGAGGCTCTCATGCCGCCAAACATTAATGCTCGACCAATAGGCGAAAAACAGCACCAAAGCCAACAACAGAGAGCGGAAAGTATGGCTGCGGAATTTGTATTGAAAGAGAATTGAGAAAGGGGATGAAGGTGATAAAATTGCAGCCTGATTGTCATTTGAAAAGAAATAATAGCGCCACAATTGTAAAATTTGATCAAGATTGTGGCTAACAAGTCTTAGCTTGCTAGTTGAGAAACACTAGTGGTAGCATCTCTACTTCCTTTTTCTTTTTTTTCCCCTCTTTTTTTTTTTTTCTTTTTAGAGCTCTTGATCTCTTTTGTTTTAACCAGGCAATAAGAAAGTTAAACACAGTATATAATAAAAGATCATGTTTCTTGGCATCTGATTTGTTAGTCAAAATAGTTTTCTTATCCGAACTAGAAAAATAGTAAAGAAACTGGTGTCATTTGTAAAATCTTTAGATGAAACCGTGACACTACTTGCAGACTCTTGCATTCAAATTGTTCTAGTAACTTAAAAATGTGTTTTGGGGCTCAGTTGAGCCTACCTAAGTCAAGCCTGAGCTTTGGTAAAAAGCGGAGTCCAGGTGTTTTGAGCCCATGCTAATTTAGGTTTGGCAGCGGTTGAAACAAGTTGTATTCGTGTCAGATCGAGACAAAGGTAGTATGACAAAATTATCGATTTGAATCCAATGGGGGTACTAAACCAGTCAATAACTCAAGTCTACACTTTTTTATTTATTAAACGCATAGGTTAATTGAGTTGGATTATATTTCAGATGACATGGTTAGCCTATCAGCTTGATTCAATATATACAATTAAACCCATGCTGATGACTAGATTCTTAGCTGATTAGCCTATGTTCCATATGATAATTTATTAATGCAACTTTGGCTGCCACAAAAGTCAGGCCAGCTAGAAACTGGATTTTTAGATTTCGGTCCTTTAAATTACGCCACAAAAATCAGATGAACTGGCAACTATATATTTATTGCTTTTCTTCATTCAATAACATGGCTTCTTTCTGTCTATAGACCAAAACGTTACAGCGAACGAGAAATGATGCAACTAACACGAAAAAGTTTGGCTTCATGTATAATTGAACCGAGTTGTGCGTCTAGACAAAATCCGCTCGCTTTACGTAAAGGTTCTGCTGTCTTCACACAAATGCTCATGCAAATGCTTTTATCCTTTTCTTAAAGATGGGAGCGCCACGGCAACACCTTTTCGGGCTCTCCCGCTGCAAGCCCTGGGAAGAGGAGTGCCAATGCCATCAACATTGCAAATGCTTCCTATTGTGGTTCAGATTTAGCCTGAGGATGTTCACGCCGGAGGAATCGAGGGAGTTGCCAAATTATTGAAGAAGCAGGTGAGCCACTTCTCGCACGACGGTGTACCTGCACAAAGCCTCACCGGTGGTTCCAGTGAGGATCCTCCAACACTGTTACCTGTTGGAGCTATTTATAGTTTCCGTGGATGTGCCTAGGTAGCGGAGGTATGACCTGTCTTCATTATGGGAGGAGATAACTCTTAGCCAGATGGCGCGCAGTTAGAGCTTGCTTGAGGCGCATGGTGCAGACTGTTCTTGTGAACGGTAAGGCGTTGACAGTTGTAGCAGGATATGACTGGAGCAGCGTGACGTTGTCCTTGATTGCCGTTGGCCAGCAAGCAAAGCATGGCGCAGAGATATCGTAATGTACGGACATGTAGGCAGGCATGGGCGAGGCCAAGCTCGATGGGGCGTCGTATCGTATATTTGGCGAAGTCGGCTTGGCGGGTGCTGAGATCAGCTTCGCTTCCTCGATTTCGAGGTTCGCTCGATCGGGCGCCCCGAGCTCAAAAGTCGGGGCGCATTGTTAGATGGGGCGCCCTGAATTTGGCCGGGGCGTATCGTCGGATATCAAGAGCGTCCCGAGCTCGAGTCGGGGTGTAGCGGCGAATATGAAAGGCGCCTCGTGCTTGGGTCAGGGCGTATTGTCGAATACAAGGATGCCTCGAGTTCGGATCGGGACATCATCATAGATGTTAGGAGAGGTCATAGCAGGCCGTAGTAGAGGAGAGATTCAGCCAAGATCAACTGAGCCTTCAGCGAAGCCTGAGATTGGGCCAGCGCCAAGCGGGATTGTGGCCCGGCTCGATCGGTGTTGTGGCCTGCCCGACTAAAGTTGGACGATCTCTGAGCATAACGATCCATTCTGCCAATGTATGATAGTGTGCCATGGAATTGCCACCCAAATCTTATATATTTTAATGCTAAAACTAATTTATTACCTTTTCTACTTTAGAACAAAAGCATTAAATGCCATACTAACATTAGCTTTGGCATCGCATCCCCAGGAAATAAGAGCTAGCGTCCAAAACTTTGGCCACCACCTTCGGCAACGCGTTTTCAAGTACATTCCCTCTGACTGCAGATTGGTCAAAGTCGGCTCCATTTTCGCGATATTTATACTTCGTGGTTTGATCCAGCTAAACTATTTTAGAATAATTCCACTGGATGAGTTCACAAATGCAGGTAATATGAACTTAAACTAGTAGTTAACATAACCCGTTTCTACGGACAAGGTCATACTTTTATCTTGACCTGACCCACGAGGCCATTACACAGGCCAGTTTCATCAAGTCGGATCCAGTTCCGGTTGCAAGTCTATTTGGAGTATCGAGCTCATCCTACAAGCAGGAGTGACCAGCTTCAGATGCCCACCATGGAATAGAGGTTCTCTTTCCCCATAAACCTTTTACCAAAGCTAGCGGTGCCGCGGTGGTCCTTGGCCTCATCAAGCAGCTCTCGACATCAGCGTTCTGGTACTCATTCTAAAATAATCTATGTTCAGGGTGTGGCAGTAATATATATGAGAGAAAACGTTATACTGAAGGTATTCTATGATACACTCCTAGGTCACCTTCACATCTTCCTCGTATCCATCTCTGGCCGTATGCAAACAAGCTTTTGTCTTCTTGAGAGGAAAAAAAAAAAAGCTGAGTGAATCTTTAAAAGTGGGAGATAAATATTTATACAACTTCCTAAACTTAATCTTACTAAAATAAAATAAAATGAAGACTTTCATACTATTAAATTATTACTACTTTCTCATTCTTAGACCGAACACATGATTGCAGCCCAATTGCTCCTTCCCCATGAGCCATTTGTCCTTGGCTTCATCAACCAACAATAAGTATGTGCTGCATTTACTCATTCTAAAATGCCAAAACGGTAAATGCCCAAGGCATGGTAGTAATAAATCAAATGAGAACTAGGTAGGAATAAAGATATCATTTTTTACATTACAACTCTCCTTGCACCCATCTGTATGTCCAAGTTTCATAGGGACTTTTTTTTTTTATATTTTTGGTACATCGGGCAATTCACACTAGTTTTGTGCAAGTACTACCTACAGAGTCGAGCGACAAAATATTCTATAGAAAAGGAAAAATAGAAAGTTTTATAGGGAGTCACATTCATTAATCCAGAAGGTTGCCCATGGTATGCTATAAAAATGACAGAGCAAGAAGTCTCTTAACCCATTTAGCAAAAAAAAAAAAAAAAGAAGTATCTTACCCCATGAAGAAAATGTTACCGCACGGCTCTTGCCATCAGAGGAAAAACACAAAGAGGCTTGTGCTATGTTCTCCTCCTGCCATCCGCCAATAACCTCCTCGGCCTCCTCCTCTCCGCTGTTTCACTTTGTCACCCAGGGCCCCTTTCGGTCTCCATTATTTTCTCTACCAGAAAAAAAAGACGCTGCCTTGCTTGCTTTCCTTTCCTCTGTGTTTCTTCTTCTCCTCCTTTTTTTTTTTCCCCACTTCTTTCTAGTCACCCTCTCTGATTGTTTTCTTCTCCATCGATTCTTGGAGACCTCCTCCTTCTCTTCCTCTGCTCCGAGGAGTGGTAGATGGTGAAGGAGATGGGGTGGTCGGATTGGGAGCCGTGGCCCGCCCTCCACCGGAAGAGCAACCATCTCTTGGTCAAGCTCTTGGTCTCCGCCCTCTTCATGGGCATCTCCTTCCGCCTCCTCTTCTCCCATTCCACCACATTCTTGCCTGTCTCCCAGCCTCCCGCCGCCGCCGAGAGAACGGAGACGCCGGTGGTCGATGCCGGAGATAAAAAGCCAGAGAAAGGTATGTGATTTCGTCCCAGAGATCTCTATTTTCGAGTTTGGTTTTCGTGGAAACACGCAAAATCTTTAGTTCAGATAGCGTTAAGAAGGAAGCTTTTTATGGTTTTACATTGGGGTAAATCTTTTCCAGACTTTTTTTTTTCTTTCATACGATGATTTGGAGGAATCGAAGGTTTGTGTTTGGGTTTGTGTTTGGTGTTCTTGTTCTTGAAAGATCTTGATTCTTTCAAATCAGAAGATATTTGATATTTTATCTTTGTTGATTGAGAAATTGGTCGGATTTTATATTGGAATGTGTCCGATTTCAAGATCTCAGAAGCTTGGTAAAAAATCGGAAATTTTTTTCAAAAGAAAACCTTTTCCTTAAGAATTGGGGTTTTCTAGGAAAACATTTTGGAATATATTGTTCTCTGTTTGGGAGGATTGTCTCGAATGGTATGTTATTTTTCTCCGCTGTTATTGGTGATTTAGTTAATGTTTCAGAAATGGTTTAATCGTTAGACTGGGAGATCCTATCAGTTATCAGCAAAGCAATCTTTAAAGGGAAATGCTTGTGTTACAACAGTAATAAATCTGAAGAGATTCAATTCTTAAACTTTATTCTTTGTCCTGGGCCATGTAATTTTTGGCAAAGTTCTTCATCCCATCTACTAGGAAAAAAGTAGAACTTTGGAGGTTGTTGATATAATACTTAAATGAGAAAATTCCAAACAAAAGCTTAGTGTCTTGTTGTGATTTTTATTTATTAGTTTTCTAGGGAACCGGTTGGATGCCAGAAGAATGTGGAATTCTTGTTGGAAATTAAGATTATTGTTGTGAACTGCCTGATATAATGGAGCTAGAAATATTAAAATCAAGCAAGTCATGTCTGGGTGTTATTTCATGGATTCCGTAATATGGTTTGCCGGTACCAACTGTGTTCTCTTGGAATCAAGAGCTATCTATGGATATTTTTGAAAATTCTGTATTGATACTAATTACTTTGAGTTAGATCTCATAAACCAAAATTGCTGGTCTAAATTGTACCCAACATGTATCTCAGAAAATGAAAGAAATCATAGAAAATGAACATTCAAAACACTTGACATTGTTAGGAGACATACTTTTTTTTTCTTGATATCATGTATATTCTTTTCTTAATTCTTTAGATGTCTTTGCCTATTTCAGACTCTCCATCAATTGAGAAAACTGGTGCCTCAGAGCCATCTGTTTCTGAGATGGCATTAGATCTTGAAGAGCAAGTTTCTCCGAAAGGTATTGAACTTTGAAAACTTTATCTTTATAAACTTTCGAGTTATCTAAAGAGAAGAAGTCGAATTAGTGGAAAGACAATGATGAGTAAATTAATATATTAGTATCTATCCTTTTCTGGATGAGTAGGTCAATAGTTTTCACAAACCTGTAGCTGCAAATGAGCTTGTGATAGAAAGTTATTAGTACTCTAGCTTTTTTTTTTTTGACTTAGTTTGTCTCATGATGTGGGAAATCCTTGAATGTGTTTTTGATACTTCTATTCATGGTAAAACTAATAAATCTTGCAAGTTGATGAATTTGCATTTTTTAATGCTAAGAAATCTTTTTTATGGTGTTTTATATGGGAAAGTTGTTGATTTCCATATTGATAAAATGAAATAAGGTTTTTGCATGAATATTCTTAGGACAGTAAAGAAAGAGTGGAGTTGGGGCACTATTTTGAAAAGCAATATATGCAGCAGTGTATTTGTCCATATATGCATATACATCACCTGGCTGCCCCGTGTAGGGTATAGGTTGTCCTTGTATGTGGATGGGCTCCATGGCAGGCGCCCAAGTGGTCCACATATGCGGAAGCCTTGGATATGTAGTGCTCTGATCTCTCCTCCTCCAATGCCTTCTATATAGTTGTTCTTTTTTTGCCTGAAATTCCATTAAGCAATTTCTAGTTTAATATTTTTAAACATTTAAAAAAAAATACAACCTACCCAGGTGCCTGCCTGTGGAGCCGCATATTGCCTAGGTACTACACAGTATCATGGCTGCTTATAGCCACTTTTAAAACTTTGGGTTGGGTTCTATAACCATTTACTTTATACTCTCAAGTTTTATAAAAATATTTATTGTTAAATTATTCATATTTGTTATGACATAACATGCAGACTTGATTGGTTAATTTGAACATGAAGTTATTGTCCTTGCATCCTCAATGCATGTGACTAGCACTAAATCTAAAACTTCAAAAATTATTTTTTGGGATTCATGGAATATGGTTTTAGATGAATGATCCCCCCCCAACCCCCCGCCAAAAAAAAAAGTCTTAGCTTTCCCCCTGCCCCCAGAAAAAAAAAAGTCTTAGCTTTCCTTTTGCTCGTTTTATTGTTTTTCCAGCATACTGCTCTGAAAATTGATTGGATTCCACATGCATGTGATGCAGAAAAATGTGATCTTTTTACTGGGGAATGGATCCCGAATCCTTCTGGACCAGCATATAATAATGAGACCTGCCATTTCATAGAACCTCCTCAGAATTGTATGAAGAATGGGCGACCTGATAAGGGGTATCTTTATTGGAAATGGAGACCGCATGGTTGTGATTTACCTCCATTTAATGCAGAGAAATTTCTGGATTCAATGAGGAACAAAAGTTGGGCATTAATTGGTGATTCTATTCTCCGCAACCATGTCCAATCTTTGATTTGCCTTCTTTCTAAGGTGCACCTCTTGCCTTTCTGCCCAATCTTGATAAAATTTGATCTAGAATGTGATGATGAATTATGATTACCTCTTGTTGGAAGTTTGGCATGAGTATTATATAGCGTGTTATGATATAGAATAACACTCGAATCCACTTTTTTTTAAAAATAAAGTTATACAACAACTAAATTTCAGGTTGCCCGCCTTCTAACTTTCTTCAACCATGGTGAGTACTATATTACTAAAAGGAAGGTTTGTATTTTGGAATTTTCTTTTTAGGATTATGTTTGTCAGATTTCTTTTTATCCAAAATTTCCTCGCTACAATTCTCTAATTACATTAGCCAGTTTTCCCTTTCCTTTACCTTTTTGGAGCTTGTTAAAGCCGTATGTTTTATCTTTCCTTTTATCAAATAATGGGATTGTCTATGTTGGTCAGTCTATATCTTCTACATGCAACCTTCTATATACGCCCAACAGATTTCTTGTGATCCAACTCTCTTTAAGATTACGATACTGAAACCGAAATAAAACCTCCCATTGCACAAATCCTTCCATATATGACCCATTAGATTTTTTATCATAGTTTTTCCCCTATTTTTGAGCATTCTAATTCCAACAACCAATACCTTCTAAAAAAATCTTAAATTTATTTTTTTTCATAATTTTTAGATAAAAAAGGATAATATTGTTATTTTGAAATCAAGAACCTCCAAATGCACCCTTTATAAGGGGAACCCACTTGTAGGTTTCTTCCACCTACACATGATGGGGGCTTTACATCTGGCACTGGTCCGTTCGGCCAACTATTTATGAAAGTTACCAGTTCAGATAATTTCCTATCGGCTGATTACTCCAAAAACCCTTCTCACTCCTCCTTCTCCATAATTCTTCAACAAGCTATTCTGTTATTCAGTTTAAGGCAAAACCAATCTTTTAAAGCTTTAACTTTATTTAATAGCTGAGGCAATCAAAAGGTTTCCAGCATTTCAACTCAGATGAATTGCTGTTTAGCATGGAACGAGATTGTAGGTTATGATGGAGTCTCCTTCAGTGACTCATAATTCCAAGAGCTTTGGAGCCCTTTTAATTGCATTAACCACCAGTTGTGTTTTGTAGTGATGGAGGGCTATTTTTCATCTCGACTTCAATTGCTTATGCTTCTTGCTGAACTAGAGATGTTGCATCTCATAGGAGCATCTTGCATAAGATTCTCGCTACACAGTGGTTGCCATTTAGTCACAAGTTCGGTAATGCCTGCAAGAGCCTCCTTGGGATCAAAGTCAGTTAGATTAAGGGTCCTCATGTTCCTACAACAGAGAATTCCATTGTCAGCAAGATAGGAAAAATCTGTTGAGGGGTCACAAACTTGCTAACATCCTAAAGAAGAGCCGTCCCACAAGGCAATTGCACCATCTGTGTCATGGGTCATACCTCGAGCAGTTTGTAGTCCCACAGTATTGCCAAGTGCCCCAAGGGCATCAAGTTTGGGCTTCACATGGATGTCATTCTTCACAAGCAATTGCTCTAGTGATGGAGGAGAGGAGTGAATAGAACCCTAAGAGCAAGGGCGGCCCAATACATTTGGAGGCCTAAAGCGGATTCAGTGAATGAGGCTTTTTTTTTTAATAATAAATTTTTTTAATAAGTATAAAATACTTAAAAAAAAGATATGAAAATAGGTAGCCATCAAGCACATTATTTCAACAAAAATGCATGTATGCAACAAAGACAGATTACAAAGCCTTTCCAGTTTAATATAATTTTTGAATGAAAGCACGGAAAAGTAATTATGCTTAACGAAGGGCCCATAAAACTGATTAAATAACTGAGATAATGCTTCACAGTACTGTTTACCATGTCAAGCAAGAGCAGAGTAGGAAAAGGTTATCCCATGGCACTTCATGGTCAAGGTGAAGAAAAGAATTTGTCCAGAAAGGAACCTCTCTATGGGAGAAAGTAGGGGCATTATGGGAAATTCACTCTATCTAATTAATAAAAGTCCCATCCCACCATCTCCCCTTCAAGTGAGTACCCAAGCAGCCACTGCAACATCACAGCACAGCAGCCATTCAACCCCCCCTCCCTCCTTTCTTTCTCTACCCTCCAAGAAGTCCATCTCCAATCCCCCTATCTTTCTTCCTGATGGCCCAGCTAGATCGGGAGTAATGTGAGGGAAGGAAAACCAAGACCAAAACCAAAAAAAGAGAAGGGATGAAAGATAAGAGTGGCTTCAGACGTGTATCAAGCCAACCAAATCCCTCCTCTCTCTCTCTCTCCAGTCTCCACCCAAAACAAAACTACTGTCCCCAACTTCCCAAATTGCCCCTCTGCAGGCCAGGAAACTCTCCACCTCCCTTCCATCAAGGGGGAAGACTCGTAGCCAGCTCCTGTTCCCATTTTATATGGGGCCTTTGCTTCCTTTTGGTCAGCCTCTCGGAGGCCTTCCATTGGCGGTCGCCTAGGGCTCGGGCCGGCCCTGCCTAAGAGACATCATGGAGGCCTCATATATGCTGTTGAGAATTCAATTATTTCTCTTTGCGATAGATGGAAGGCAGGACCGTTGTTTCATGAGGGGGGCTATGGGGCTGCGGTAGATGAATAGATCCATTGACATGCTCTTGTGGTGCACATACCTTACTTTAGGCTTGGATCATCTGACTCATGGCACCATCCTGAAGTGAAAGACGGAGGCTTTGACAATGGTAGGAGACGATAAGCTAGAGAGAATTCAGACAAGAACTGTATTTAGGATTAAACGGCTTGCAACTTGTTGGAACCTATCTGAACCGGTTACTCTTCATCAATTGGAACGGTTGACCAGGTCAACACCAGTTGTAAAAGTGCACTGCATGTAGGTTGAGAAGGCCTGCTTGCATGTATAGTTTTAGCACACTATTCTTCACGTCTGTTTGCATATGATGTAATTCACAACATATAGAAGAATAAAAAGGTTAAAAAATAATTATAATTTTATATTTCTTTATGTATTTTTTTCAGATGTGCATGAGTTTAATATAGTAAATAAATTTATGATCTCTAGTAGCATGGACCGAGCTTTCTTCAACCTTTATGCTCCAGAAGTGGGGACTGATCAGATATTTTGACATGCAGGAATTTAGCAGATAACTTATAAATTTTAACATGTTTTATGTGTATATCACAATGTGTTTTTATATATTAGGAATTCACTGATAGCTTTGCTCTCTTTTAACAAAATGAATGTGCTCTTTTTTAGAGTTATTTTCTCATATTATATCATTTATGTATTTTTTGAGAAGCATATAAGGTTCTGTTTTTTGTATCTTTTGATTTTCTCAATTTGCCCATGCAGATGGTGGCATAGAAAACAAAAGCTCAAACCATGGTATACATTAACTGATTATGGTGTGTCTTGGTCATTGTTAGAATCGTCCATATCTCTACATGGATCATCTTTTATTTATTAGAATATAATCAGAAGTGTAGCAGGTCCAAATCTGTCTATTGTTACCTGGATTTTGTTTTAAAAATTCAAGTTGGGCTGGAAATGTAGGTAATTTTAGTGTATTTTTAGGTAGAGTAATTCTTTTTTTTTTCAAGAGACCTAACTTTATTAAAACGAAGGATTAAGGTATTGACAGTACCAACACATCTTGTTTGTACCATATCATTCTCTAGAGAACAATACCTGGGATAGGTGTGGGACATCGTGCACCCATCCCACTTAAAATTGGTTGGAACATGTCTGAACCAAGGTCAATTTGGTTGGTACCTGCTGAGACTCAACTTGGTCACTTTGTTTTGAGAAAAAGTGAGATTGCCCTCCCTAGAACTCTCTTTTGTCATCATTCATGGGAGGGCCTCAGGCTCAGAGTGTATGTGTGTGTGTGTGTGTGTGTGTGAGAGAGAGAGAGAGAGAGAGAGAGAGAGAGAGAGAGAGAGAGAGAGAGAGAGAGAAAGCGAGGTGTAGCCTAGAGTTGCCCTGTCCTCACTGAGATCCAGCATCCTTGACATCAAATACTTCATACATCTAATAAGGTCCTGCACTCCCTTTTACCCAACTTGACCAAAAACAAGAAGGGGAACTATACCAAAATTTTCCTGTTTGGCATGAATTCAGATATGTTATAGGGTGGGGATCAGTATACAAAATTATGTTTTTCAATGCATTATAGAATAATTCAATTATTTAAATAATATAAATATAATTTTGGGAAGGAAAAAAATATAACATGTTTGCATTATTAGTATGCATATGCTACTAAACTGTTACATGATTTGGATGAATTTTGGTCATGCTCGAGAGCACCTTGATGCACACCAAAAATTGACATCAATTTAAAATATCCCAAATCAAAAGGCTTTTAATTTTTGTTCAAAGAACCAGGTGTTAGTACTATTACCATCACCATGCACCTTACCATCGACTCAAAAACCATGTTTAAGGATTTTGTAAATATTTAAATGTTCATAAAAATTTATTTAAGATAACAAAAGTTTTAAAAAACAAGAAAAAAGCATTCCGGTGTAGCGCCGTACCGTCTTAAGAGTTGGGACGGTAGCATCCTGGTACATTACTGATTGGGGACCAAACCAGTGTGGTGGTGGGCACCAGGATTTATACCCTTGATTAAAACATGCCATTATTGGCAGATGTCTGCATGTTTTATAGCTATCTTCATGCCCTTCAGTTTATCTCATATAGTCCCTTTTGTCTCAGTGTCTTGTGGCACCAGAAATTGGTCGAAGGCATGGTGATTTGACAAGAGACATATATATGATTGCATAATTGAAGATAAATATCAACTCTTATTTAGTAATCTGCTGTTGTAAAATATTTTTCTGAAATGTGATTTTACTATGCATAGGAACTTTTTGTAACACTGTTCTTTTCAACTGGAGAGGTGAATCACCATTATCCCTCTCTCCTTCTACTTAGACATTACCAATCAAAATTGTGTGAATACCTGTTTTCTTGTTTTTATCATTATACGATGAAGACCTTTCTCTTTGGTTTAGAGCTTTCGGTTTGCCACCATGTTTAATCTAAATGACCTAAATAAAGAGATGAAGTATTGCCATTCATGATGCACAAATTTAGTCAGTTTTAAGTTTTAACAGTAGGGAGTGTGCGTTATAAGTTCAAGTTTCAAAACTCAGTGCATCCTCTTATTTTGTCAAGCTTGTTGTTGAACTAAAAAAAAAGAATGCAAGTATTAACAGCTTTTGATTAGTAGTTATATATTGATAGCGATATTGATGCTCTACTATTTGAAGAAGAGCTAAAGATTGAAGACAAGTTTATCAATTAAAAGCTTGTTAAATCATGTTGAAAAAAAATCAAGGTGAAGAAGCTTTTGAACGTTTGAGTGAAGAAAAACATTGCGACTGCATGAGCAGAATTCAGCCTTGAGCCGTGACATTGTGTCTGACAAACCTAGGATCCCCAATAATAGTCACATTAAATGGACAATGATCTCTAACAAGTCTACATGATGAAATCATAGTCAAATATCACAGTTAATAGAGGAAGCATGGAAGTTGATGGTGTTCTTTTTTATAGATGGACAATCCTTGCAAATTTGAAGGTACTGATAGATGTATTTGAATTGTGGAAACATAATATGCTTTCCAATTCTAGGCTTGCTGTTATAGGATCAGGGTATATGGTCAATCTTTGTACTAACTCTCACTAATTTTTAGGTTACATATAAAGTTGTTCTTCAGTTCATTGAAGGCTTGTGTGTTAATACGTCATGGCTGTGAGGACCTGTATGGGTGGTTTAGCCCTACATCAGTTATGCACTACTTATACAAGGACAAAGAATCCAAATAACACCTTTCAGCTAACATTTTTTGGTGAGGTCCTAGGTCATTATCAATGGTATGAGAGCAGACCTCACCCATGATCCATATGGACTAGGAGACACTGTAGTTCAAGCCCTTTTGGGACTGACCATAGGCCGATTATAGTGTTTGTGGTTAGATTTGATTGGATTTGGAGCAGACTTTTAGCTTGGGATGCCATGGCTTAAACAAGGAGAGTATGTGAGGATATGTACAGGTGTGTGTTTAGTCCCACATCAGTTATGCACTGCAAAGATCTTGAGTACTTATAGAGCCAATGAATCCACATAGCACCTTCTTACTAGTCTTTTTGGATGAGATCCTAGGTTATTACAAGGACTGATTGATCACCTCTATAATCACGACATTATTTTTTCATTATCCCTAAATGGTGCCTGAGAATCCAGTCATGAGGGTTGTTTATCATTCAGCTTCAATTTAAAACATCACCCTATTTGTTACTATCTACTCAACCTTTGCAGCCAGTACCCTTCAGAAACCTAGCATTTATCAAGATATCTTCTGTTCTTTACTGCTCCACTTGAACATGAAGTAAATTTTTTTCTTCCTTTTATTTGGTGGAGTTCCTTTGGGTTTTGAATGATCCAACTAAAGAAAACTGCAGGAAGTCCCTTCTGTCTATTATTCAAGATCTTCCTTAACCACCCACCCTCCCCCCAAACCACAGGAGTCTTTTTGTTATGATTATTTTTATGACATATTGGTTCTGCTTGTTGTGTTATCGTGCATGTCTTGTTGCCTCAAAACAGGGGCATTGCCCCCTCTGTATATTTGTATTGAAACACTGAATTTAGTGTAAAATTGGTTACTTCTATGCATTCGTTGGTAGCATCTGCTGATGCTGCTTGTTATGTCATCTTGGGTATCTTGTAATGTCTTGATGTTGCACCGTAATATAAAAAGTTGACTAATCTGGCTTATGTTAAACTTGATAATATGAAATGGTTGTGCTGTCCTCGAACATGCTCTATTTTTGTATCTAAACACTACAGGCCTGTTTGTCATTGCTGTTATTTTTTATGTTTTTACTAAAATATCACATAGAGATTTTAATGTTGAAGATAGCATTTTCTCAAAGTTCTGCTATTACTTGCTTTTATTTTTGCTTTTTTGGAAGGCTTTGCTTCCAAAAACTCAAAAGATTTTACAAACAAGTTTGAAAAACAAAAGTGTTTCATCATACATGTTGTTCATTCTAGTCTATTTTTCTTCTTGGGTTTTTGAGAATAAAACCTGAAAATAGAAGCAATGCCAAGCAGGCCCTTAAATTTTAATGTCAAAATGGATATCACTATTCATTCATCTGTATTGTTTTCTCTTCAATGCATTATAGTTTCTACAATATGAATATGTTAGACAAATTGACTTTATGGCAATGCTTTATGATCTTATACTCTCTTTTCCTCCTAGTTTTTATGAGTTTGTTATAGTTTTGGAATTGTGTTTCAACATTATTCTTTGGCTTATAATTTTGTACCTTAACTATGAATATGTCATATTCTCGTTGTCTTGACTCTTTCCAAGTCTACAAAAACCTTGGATGTTTTCTTTTTTAGCTGTTTAGTTTAAATTTTTCAACTTAGAAAGTTGTTCTCCCTATCTCCCAGCTTGCCTTCTAGTTTTATGGCAGACCTTCTCTTGTTCAAAGATGTAGCACAATGAATTTGTCACTGCCAGGGATGGCCGTTCTTGCCATCTCTCTTCTCTTCGTTTCTTTAATGAAGTGGGTGCGGGTTTACTTCTCGTCAGAAAATAGGGAACTTAAACACCAGTTTAAAAGGTCATGTTGGAAATTTAGCCACATATAAAACATCATCAAAATAATGAATCCTGTGTTTATCTTTCATACCAATCCCATGTCTAGGGGTATATCTTGTAGTCAATGGTTGTGTATAAAATGCAAGGTCCCAAGCAACTTTGTTTATTGAAAAAAGCCCTAATATTTATCAAAGGAAATTATATTTCAACTTCTGAATTTATGGAGGTGGTCCTTGTATATATACAATTCCTCGTTGTTCCCCTCCAAGATTCTGAATAAGCAAGCTAAGATTTTTGTGTACTTCAGGCAGAAGAAGCTGTTGAGGTCTACCATGATGATACTTACAAATCCAGAAGATGGCACTTCCCCTCCCACAACTTTACTCTCTCACTCATTTGGTCTCCGTTCCTAGTTAAAGCTGAAATTTTCGAAAATGATGATGGTGAGTCAAAATCTGAAATCCAGCTCCATCTTGATGTCCTTGATACAAATTGGACAGATCAATACTATAGCTTTGACTACATTGTCATGTCTGCTGGGCAATGGTTCCTGAAAACTGCGATTTACCGGGAGAACAATGTGGTCGTCGGTTGCCACTACTGTCCTGGGAAGAACTTAACAGAACTTGGGGTTGATCATGCTTACCACAAAACCCTTCAGTTGGTTTTCCGCTTCATCACCACTTCTGATCACAAGCCCTTCGTTCTTTATAGGACATGGACACCAGATCACTTCGAAAATGGGGAGTGGTTTAATGGTGGGACCTGCAGCCGGAAAGAACCGTATAAGTTAGGAGAATACAATGGCAAAGGTATGGATCATTTGATGCGAGACATTGAGTTTGAGGAGTTTGACAGGACAGTGGTGCTCGATGGACCAGGTAGTGGAGCACGCCTGAAACTTCTGGACACTTACCAGCTTTCATTGCTAAGACCAGACGGGCATTCAGGTCCTTACAGGACATTCCATCCATTTGACAAGGATAAAAATGCAGTAGTACAGAATGACTGCCTCCATTGGTGCTTGCCCGGTCCTGTGGATGCCTGGAATGATTTAATAATGGAGATGGTGCTGAATGAGTGAAATCCGAGGTTTGGGTTGTAAAGATTAGGTCCCTTTTTTTTTGTACTCAGTATCTGCTGAGTCCAAGTTACAGAGAGCAAAAGGCAGGCATCCACAAATTGCTGTGCTGGAGGACTGTGCTTGTAATTTTGTTTGATCTGTTATTGATTAGTATAGTGTTTTCATGGATATAGCTGTAACTGAACGTAAGCTTGTAAGCTGCCAGTGGTCTATTCTGTTGACTCAAATGTTCTGACGTGATTTAGTTGTTAAAAGGATGCATTCTTGTTTAATTCTTGCTGATTTACATTTGTTCCCTCTTTTCCTTTATGATTTTCCTTGGGAAATTAATTACCATCATCAGTAAGCCATCATAGGATTCCATATGATTGTATCTTTAGCGGTTATGGACAAGCTTTACATGGGCCCGGTTCCTCATCTTCTTCGTGGAGCAAAAGAAGCTGTGAATTCCTTGGTAATTGGTCAATGATTGGCGCAAGGATTCTTAAGTAAGATGAGCAAAGAAACATGTAATTTGCTTTAGTTCGAGGATTTCTATAGTTCTAATGATTTGATTTTACACTTCTCTTTTTTGTGTTACAGTAATATCATGGTTGGTAAGAAGATGGTGCATCGATGACAAACTCTGGAGTGTTTTCTAATCTTAATAGTTGCCTCAGCAGCATGGATTTACCACTTGGCAACGGATCAGCAACCTAAGGGCCCATGCATCACGATCTCTTTTTCAAACAAATTTGAAGTATAAACACCACCTTTTCTTTTTCCTGAGATAACATTGTCTTTTTTTACCCTCTTGGTTAGATTCCATGCAGACTGTTTTGTTCTTTCATAGTGATGGCCATCACCATCGTTTGGATGTCTGAGCTCCTTTTTTCTTTTGCTGAGAAAGGAGTGGGGATCCCTAACTCATGAAATGTTACTAAAGATGTAAGGTGATTGATTACATGGATGTATGAGGTGGTTTCATGGGGAGATTAGCAATGGAAGGTAAGAGATGATAGATTGTGGAATGTGTATTTTATAAATTAAAGAGATGGTCAAGCATGCTGGGATTAGACAGTGTTTGCAGTTTGCCATAGAGGTCCAATCTCTAAACAGACAAATGAAATCTTGTAGCAATCCGGATGATGATGCTTCAAAATTGAATGTCCTTCTGTGTGTTCCTTCCATAAGCTCCAACTTATTAGTGCCGCCATGCAATTCCATGCCAGCAGTTCTCCTTCAGGTGCTGCCTTCCTCCAAGAAGTCCATGTCTTCATATGTGGGTGTGGTGAGGACAGTGACAGGGCTCTTGCGAATATATTGCAAATGGAGCAAGGGCATGTTAACAGTAGAGGATCAATGTTCTCCTCCATTGTACAGCATAAAGGTCGGTGTTCGGGTCTTGTCTAACCTCTCTTAGCTAAGATTTCTTCGGAGGGGATTTTTTTTAGTAAGAGGTCAGGCAGCAGAAGACTTCAAATTTATCTGGTATTTTCTGTTGATTCTTGGTCAATTCTGAGACGGTTCCTCCATTGCTGAAAAAAGTTTGGAGCAGTTCTTGACAGTAAAGATGTGGTTTGAGCTCCGTGTCCAAATAACAGTCTTCCTCCTTGTTGAGGGAGACATTAGTTATCTTAGTGCAAATGTCTGAATTATTTTGGTGCAAAAGTCGTTATAATCAATCTTAGTGCAAATGTCTGAATTATTTTAGTGCAAAAGTCGTTATAATCAATCATGCCTGCTGTGCAAAGGGCCTTTGAAGTTTTCAATCCAATTCCTGCTACTTACGAAGTCGGAGATGGAGATGCTCGGCTGTTTGGAAAGCATAAACAATTATCTGCACTGTTGCTGTTCCATTAGAGGCATTGAGCTGCCTACCAGTCTGTCCACAAAGCAGCTTGTTGCTTTTTGCCCGTTTCCAGTATTAAATTAAATGCTGTTGAACCTTCAAAATGTTTTTCCAGAAAGCAGAAGCGTTTGTTTTGAGGTCAGGGGATTGTTGCTGGCTTGGTAATCTGTACACAAAGATTCTGTTAGAGCTAGGATAAAACATTAAGAAAATAGAGTCCGGGGCCTTGGGTGGTTAGGCCAAGCTCGGAACCTGCTGGGCTGCCGGAGAGAGTCTTTCTTGCAGCGCAGGATCTCCATATTCTTTAGCCTGCAGGATCTCCTTATTCTTGAGCTTTTGACAAATAGGATTCGGTCCTGACTGTGAAAAGAGGAGCCTACAACTTTTGCCAATGTTGCATGGGTTCCCTGCAGTGAGAGAATTGATAAGGAGAATGTTTTAATCGTTCAGGTTCTTCTGCCGAGAGAAGCCAAGAGCACGATCTTCTAGTAGAGGATGAGCAGAGTTTCCAGCGTGGAGCGGGTAGGCAGGGGAGGGAGAGAGAAGGCAGGCGGGACGAGGACTGTTTCACTCAGAGCAAGTAGAGAGTTCAAAATAGTGGGGAAAAAAAATCCTTGATTCAGGTCAAGAAGGATAGGATGGGAGGATCGACCCTGGCTGGGTTCGGGTGGGTTCTCCTCGAGGATTAGTGTGGGCAAAAATTGGGTGGTTCTATCACACTGGCCTCCGTAGATTGGGGTGCCTATGTGTTCTTCGGCTAGGATTGCATCGCTTCGGTGAGCTATTGTCAAGACGATGGAGATGATGGCACCAAGAACTAGTGGATGGAGATTGGCTAGTAGTGCGTTCCAGAACTCCCACTCATTCTCCTCCATGTCAGCGTCATCGGAGGAGGAGAATGTTATGCCACGAACCCGCCACCTGGGTCCGGAACGCAACATGGTTGTGCACTCCCTCTGCCCTAGAGAATATATTAGACTGGAAATTTTAATACAATCTTAATATCTGTAATCAACAATAATCTCAATTCATACCAAATAACAAAGTCGGTCTAATTACAAAATTTGATCATCCAACCAGTATCAATGATGCTTTATCTAATCATCTCCTCTACCCATGATCTCAATCATAAAGTACTACACAAACCACAACTCTGAAAAAGAAAAAGACATCCATGCGAGGAGCGTCCTAGGGGCTGGCGAGATCACCTTGGGAGGAAACTCTGCTATGGTGATCGATTGTCGGGATGCTGAAAGACATGCAGACGACCATCCTCTTCTTAGCGATATACGACAGATGGTGAAGAATTGTGACTCTTTTCGGGTTACTCATGTGTACCGGAAGACGAATAGAGCGGCTGATTGAGTTGCTTCTTTTGCTGCCCATCACTCCGCAGAAGTCTCATGGACATGATCCGAGATTGTACCCACATCTTTATGCCACGTATTGTATCTTGACTCAATTGGTTGCACTCACGCCAGATTAACGTAAATGACTGATTTATCAAAAAAAAAAGAAGAGAGAAAGAGAAAGGGGTTGTGAGCTTTACGACCCAGTAAGAATTTTGAACCGCTACATCGTAAGTATTAAGAAAATAATCAATTAGCAATATAAAATAAATATCGTATCAATACTCGGAAAGCTCATACAAGTAACATGCACATAAGTTTTTATTATAATTTTTCAAAAAATCATATATATATAATGTAACTAATTGTTCAATAACAATTTTTTATATCATGTCATTTGTTTCTCATTAACTTGATTTTCATATTTTCCATTGATTAACGTCCGACTTTGAACTAACTAAGATCATGACTCAGTACAAAACTGACAAAAATCCTACGCATCAGCCCATGAACGCTATTCTACGTATAAACTTGTGGAGGCTATCCCCATGCGTCAAATTTATGGGTACTGTCCCACGTATAAGCCTATGAAAGCTATCCTTATGCGTCAAGCCCATGAACGCTATCCCGTGTGTAAGGCCGTAAAGATCGCCGCAGCCGCCTCAGGAGATCCGCTCCTCCTCCTCCCCCCCGCGGGCGCCTCCTGGGGCATTGGTTCTATATACACCCCCCTATTGCTCAGGACACCCCCCAAAAACCAAAAAAAAAATACCCAAACTAACCTTTAGTGTAATTACCATATTGCCCTTGAAATTTTCTCATACACCCCCCCTTCCTCCTCCTCCGTTTCGTTTTGAAAAGAAAAAAAAAACCCCCCCTCAAACCCCCCTTAAACCCCTCGATCCATTTACATCGTTTAGGCGATCTTTGAAGGAGATTTAAGCCCCATTCGAAGCATGGACAAGCAACTAGTGATTTGGGACGAAGAATCGGCCGCAAAGGTACGTGTTCCACCTTATTTCGAAATTTTTTTTTTCACGGTTCGTGCTCCGTTCGGCACTGGATCGCCGAACAAAAGGCTTCTGTTCGGCTGCACAGCCGAGCAGAAGCCTTCTGTTCGGCTGCACAGCCGAGCAGAAGCCTTCTGTTCGGCTGCACAGTGCCGAACAGAAGGCTTCTGTTCGGCACTGTGCAACCGAACAGAAGGCTTCTGCTCGGTTGACGGTTGCCGAACAGAAGGCTTCTGTTCGGCACTGTGCAGCCGAACAGAAGCCTTCTGGTGCCAAATCGCGTGCCGTGCTGAATTTTGTGCCGAACAGATCCTCTGATTCATTAATTCTTGGTGATAAATTATTTTATATGTAGGGCTATGCTACAACCGAATCGAGTATAATTGGATCAGAATTTGTACTGGATTACACAAGCGAATTTACAACTTACGAGGTATTATAATGTATTGTGCAATTTTGTAATAGTTTAGCGAGCTATTTTTACAACTGTGTAATTACATAAATTGTTTAATGTATAGATCTTCAAGAGTAGAGAGGACTTGTGTAATTGGTGTCGTGAAGCTGGGAGGCGAAATGGTTTTGTTGTTGTAATCAAATCATCCGATGCAGGTACCATTTCTAAGAAACCCAGAATTACGTTAGGTTGTGAGAGGGGTGGGACGTACCGAACCAAAAAAGAAAAGCGAATAAAGACTGCCTGTGGGACAAAGAAGTGTGGATGCCCTTTTGCATTAAGAGGAAAGAAATTGGATACTGCGGATGATTGGATATTACTGGTCGTATGTGGAGTGCACAATCATCCCGCTGCAGAGAATCTGGAGGGGCACTCATATGCAGGGAGATTATCTGAGCAGGAGACGGAATTGTTAGTGGATATGTCGAAGAGTTTGGTTCGTCCAAAGGACATATTATCCACATTGAAGGAAAGAGATGCCCTCAATGTTACGACTATCAAGACTATCTACAATGTACGTCAACTGTTTAAGGTTGCAGAGAAAGCCGGGAGGTCTGAAATGCAACATCTATTAGGTAAATTATCAGAGGCTAAATATATTGAGTGGCATAGGAATTGTACTAATACGGATGTTGTGCATGACTTATTTTGGGCACACCCTGGCAGCATTGATTTGTTCCGTGCATTTCCCCGTGTGTTGATAATGGATTGCACGTACAAGACGAATAGGTATCGTCTTCCGCTCTTAGAGATTGTGGGGGTGACATCTACTGACATGACATTTTCAGTTGCTTTTGTATACTTAAATTCTGAGGGGGAAGAAAGCTATACTTGGGCATTAGAGAGATTGCGCAGTGTCATAGCTGATGATGTTTTGCCTGAGTTGATTGTTACAGATAGAGACTTGGCTTTGATGAATGCAATTCATAAAGTATTTCCTACTGCTAGACATTTATTATGTAGATGGCATATTAGTAGGAATGTTTTGGCCAAGTGCAAAAAAATTTTTCGAATTGAAGGAGAAATGGGATAAATTTATTATGAGTTGGAATGTACTAGTGCTGTCCTCCACGGAAGACGAGTATAATGATCGCTGGAGTGCACTGCAGAGAGAGTTCGGTACCTATCCAGATGCACTACAGTATGTGTCAGATACTTGGCTGAGCAAATACAAGGAAAGATTTGTTGCGGCGTGGACGGATACATGCAGGCACTACGGAAATGTGACGACAAATAGGTATCACAAATAAAGACTCATTTAATTTTAATTTGCCTCAATTCTTATATCTAACTTTCATTTGTTTACTAGGGTCGAGAGTGCACATGCAAAGCTCAAAAAGCAGCTTGGATCAAGCCAAGGAAGTTTCGAGTCATCTTGGACTAGAATAAATGGATTGATTGAGTTGCAGCACAGCTCCGTTAAAGCCTCATTGGAGAAGAGTTTATTGGTAGTGCAGCACAACTTCAAGCCAGCTGAATTCAAAGAGTTGCGAGGTTTCATATCTATAAGTGCGTTAAATCATGTCCTCGCCCAATCGAAACGAGCCAATTCAGTTGGGTTTGATGATTCAAATTGTGGGTGCGCTATTCGACGCACACATGGTATACCATGTGCTCACCAGATTGCGCGGTACAGGGTGGAAGGTCGGCCCATTCCTCTCGACTGCATAGATCCTCATTGGAGGAAACTTGATATTCTGCCTACCCCCCCCCCTCCCCGTGCAGCCAATTCAGTTGAGTTGTGATGCAGAGTTAGATTTGATTGCGCTACGATTCAAGAAGTTAGATGGGGCTTCTCAATTGCAGATGATCAAGAAGTTACGAGAGATTGCAAGTCCAGATAGTACACCTCTTTTAGAGCCTGCAAAACGGAAGACTGGTTCACGTGGGCGCGCTTCAATGAAGGTTGATACGTCTACTCGACGTGACCCGTCTGCGTTTGAGTTGGTTCTATCTGGACAGGATAGTTATTCACCTGGTGTTGAGAAAGTTACCATCCGCAATCCATCTACTCAGATTCAAAAGAGGCGGCCCAAGCAAAAGGTAAGTACCAAATATTTATTTCCTTACAATAGGTATCACAACGTCTACGGGACGGTCCGTGCCGTGCCGGTATGTGATGTGCCGATACGGGACATGTCGGGACGTGCCGTGCCGAGATGTGCCGATACGGGACATGTCGGGACGTGCCGTGCCGAGATGTGCCGATACGGGACATGTCGGGACGTGCCGTGCCGAGATGTGCCGATACGGGATGTGCCGTGCCGAGATGTGCCGATACGGGACATGTCGGTACGTGCCGTGCCGAGATGTGCCGATACGGGACATGTCGGGACGTGCCGTGCCGTGCCGGTACGGGAAGTGCTGAGACGGATAACTATTTGGATATTTCTGCCATTGTTACATATTTCTGCCGTGCCGGTACGGGAAGTGCCGTGTCACCAACCTTGGCAGTATGGTTCATGCACTTTAGTGGAGCCCGTTCCTGTAATATAAATGTATAATTACTACTACTTTATAAAACATCAATAAACAAAATATAATGCTATAACAAATAAACAATACCTGTTGCCTCCAGATGGAAGCTGCTATATGCGTCCTGAAACTGATCAGGACGGACTCATCCTCTGGACCTCCTGGACATGGTCCAACGGACTCATCGTCTTCGCCCCTAGCGGGCATATCATCATGCTCTGACTCAGGAGAGTCCGATGGCATATGAGCAGGCTCGGGAGAAGCAATCCTAGCACGACGTCTCCTAGCTGACGCCGTAGGTCTAACTCTGGCGGGACGGGGATCCATGTCTGAAAATATAGAAATTCAATGTTAGGCTATATCAAAGAAAATAATTCAATTGCATACATAAATGTTCGGCACAAAATTCAGCACGGCACGCGATTTGGCACCAGAAGCCTTCTGTTCGGCTGCACAGTGCCGAACAGAAGGATTCTGTTCGGCTGCACAGAGCCGAACAGAAGGATTCTGTTCGGCTGCACAGAGCCGGCCAGAACCCTTCTGTTCGGCACTGTGCAGCCGAACAGAAGGCTTCTGTTCGGCACTGTGCAGCCGAACAGAAGGCTTCTGTTCGGTTGAGGGTTGCCGAACATAAGGCTTCTGTTCGGCACTGTTCAGCCGAACAGAAGGGTTCTGTTCGGCGATCCAGTGCCGAACGGAGCACTGGAGGCGGGGGGGGGGGGGAGCTACCTCGAGGTGGTCGTGGAGGCGCCGGCGAGGTGCTCGTTGCTCGGGAGATGGCCGGGGAGGTGGTTCCGGGAGAAGCCGGCGAGGTGGTCGGAGATCGGAAGAATGCCGGCGACGAGAGGGAGAAGGGGGAACGGGGGGGTTTTGGGCGTTGGCGAGGTGCAATGCACCGACCGGCGACGAGAGGGAGAAGGGGGAGACGGCGGGAGGGGAGGGGAAGAGCGGGGTGGGGGGGGGGTTTGGGGGGTGTAGAGAGCAATTTAGGTGAGGGGGTGGGGAGGGTGGGGGGTAATTTAGGAATTTTCAATTTTTTAGGGGTGTCCTTAGCAAATTGGGGGGGGGGGGGGGGGGGGGGGGGGGGGGGGGTGTAGAGAGTATTTAATTTTTTTTTAATTTTTGGGGGGTGTCCTGAGCAATAGGGGGGGTGTATATAGAACCACCCGGGGCATTGGGCTGAGGGGCTGATCGGTGTTCGGAAAACGGCCCTGAAATGCAACATAATTACCGGATCTGCCATCATTTCAATACTAAAACGACCTTGAAATTTGATATATTTACTTCAACCCGACGCCGGTATGCAAAGCCTAGGATGGGGCAGCGGTAAAAAGACTAAAATGCCCTTAGGACTGAGGATAAGCTTTTTTTTTTTTTGTAAATTCACTTCGCCAACGGTAAGAACATTGCATCTGTCCGGAGTTCATTTGAAATTTGAAAAAGATTACCGTTAGAGATCTCCTCCATTCCCTTCGTCTATAAAATTCCCCTCCCGTCGCCGTCCTCAACCACTAACATTCAACCCCAACCCCCCCCCAGCCATGGCTGAAATCAAAAGAGGAAGAAGGGGCAGGAAGGCCCTGAATACCCTCACGGCGAACGATGTCAACATTTCAGCCGGGAAGGTCACTTCCTCCCCACTTCCCCCGTTTGCTGAAGCCGAGAAGGAGAGCCGTGATAGCCTTGTCTCGATCCTCTCCCCTCAGAAGGCCAAGAAGGTCGTCTCCAAGCCCAAAGCTCGGGCGACGACCAAGAAAGAGTTCGCTGATGAGTTGCAAGAATTGCAAGTGAGGCTCGAACAGCTCCAGATCGAGAAGGAGAACACCGAGGTACTCCTGAGGCAGCGGGATGAGGTGCTCAAACTGAAAGAGGAGGAGCTTGAGAATCGTGGCAAGGAGCAAGAGAGGCTTCAGAAGGAACTCAAGAAGCTCCAAAAGTTGAAGGAGTTCAAGCCTACTATGGTACGTTCGCATAAATTAGAGTTCCCCTTCTCTTGTTTTCAGTTTCAGGAGTGATCTTCATGGGTTTTTTGTTCTTCTTTTCTGGTTTGGGTTTCAAGATTCTATCTTTATGGGTTTCTTGTTCCCCTTTTCCGTTTTTGCTTTCAATGTTCGATCTTTGTAGGTCTCTTGTTTCCCTTTTCTCTTTTGTGTTTTAAAGATTCAACCCGTATGGGTTTATTGTTCTTGATTATTCGCAGAGCATTCCTTTTATCATGTCCCTGAGGGAGAAAGAGCAAGAAAAGAAAGAAAATAAGAAGAACAAGAAGAAGAAGAACAAGGACTACCTGGAGAAAAAGAAGCCATGTCCAGCATATGTACTTTGGTGCAAAGATCAGTGGCATGAGGTCCGTGTTGTTGGCTGGAGGTCATTTCTTGTTTCAGGTCAAGAATTTGTATAAAAGTTCATATCAGTTTTTCTTAAATTTAGGTCAAGAAAGAGAACCCAGATGCTGATTTCAAGGAAATCTCGAATACTCTTGGAGCCAAATGGAAGGCCTTGAGCGCCGAAGAGAAGAAACCCTATGAAGAGAGGTACCACCAAGAGAAGGAAGGTTACTTGCAGATTGTTGGCCAGGAGAAGCGGGAGAATGAAGCCATGAAACTTTTAGAGGAAGAACAGATGCAGAAGACCGCAATGGAGTTGCTAGAGCAGTACCTGCAATTCAAACAGGTCTAATTCCATTGAAATATTATTGAAATCTGTCCTTCTTGTGTTGATTTCATCATTGAAATCTTTTTCCATAGAATATTCAAGAAGCTTATGGCTGAATTTTTACATTTATAACAGGAAGTTGATAAAGGGGGAAAGAAAATGAGGTAAGAACGTCCCTTTAATGTTCCGCTAATCACTATATTTGTGTGTCAAGGTTCATGATGTGCTATTTTTCTATTTTTCTATCATCTTAAATGATTCTTTTGTTCTTTTGTTCAGGAAAGAGAAAGATCCTTCGAAGCCAAAACATCCCATGTCAGCTTTCTTACTGTTCTCCCAGGAACGGCGTGCAGCACTGCTTGAACAGAACAAGAATGTCCTTGAGGTAGGAAACTTGAATGTCATCTTCATTAGTACTAAATATTTGGCAATTACTTATTCTTGTTTATTTCTTGGTAGCAGATTGCTAAGATAGCAGGAGTGGAATGGAAAAGCATGACAGAAGAACGGAGAGCACCCTATGAAGAGGTCCGAACCAACTTTTCTTTTCTTCTATACAATTGCTGAAACAATGATTCCAATTTGGTTCTGTGCTAAAACTGCACGTCCTCTTGCAGATCGCCAAGAAATGCAAGGAAGAGTATAATCAACAAATGGAGCTTTATAAGCAGAACAAGCTCGAGGTAAGAATATAACATCCTACCAGTTTTGGATCACATGAGTTTCTAAGATGGAAATAACTTTAAATTGATATTGGAATTAGGAAGCTGCAACCGTAGAGAAGGAAGAAGAGGAGTTGAAGAAAGTTCTGAAACAGGAAGCTCTTCAGCTGCTCAAGAAGAAGGAGAAAGCAGACAATATAATTAAGGTTTCCCCCACCATTCGCAATCCATCTCATTCTTGTTTAGGTTTTCCCCATCATTACTCAATTTTGAATTAATGCCTGAAACAGAAAACAAAGGAAGCCCGGCAGAAGAAAAAGAAGCAGAAGGAAGAACAGAATTCAGATCCCAACAAGCCAAGGAGGCCACCATCCTCTTTCCTTCTTTTCAGGTTTAGATATACACATAATAGAGTCACCATACTTGGAGTGTTTCCTACTTTTTTCTATGTTTTAGAAAAATTACACTTTTTTACTCTCTCTCTCTCTGGAGGGGGAAAGAAAAAGAGAAGATGTTTGTGTCTTTTCTCAATTTTAAAAAAGATGCTTGAAGTTTTTTAAGTAAGAAGTGGACTAGGTTGTGTTAACATTATTTGCGGTTCCAGCATGGAAGCAAGGAAACAGCTGTTGGAGGAACGACCAGGAATTGGCAATTCTACAATGAGTGCTCTGATTTCAGTAAAATGGAAGGTAGTCATTAGGAGCAATGGGATCCCCCTTCCGTTACTCTATTTCCTTCCATGGACATATTTAATATTAGGTTTCTCATTGTTGTTTTAGGAACAAAGTGAAGCAGAAAGGCAAGTCTGGAATGACAAAGCAGCGGAAGGCATGGCTGCCTACAAAAGAGAGATGGAAGAGTACAACAAGTCAATTGCCATGGGAAAAATCGACACCCCTAATCATGAATCTTGAGTATGTAATTGGTTCAATTGGTTCTGTTGAACTTCGATTCCATTACCGTGTGCGATTGTTTCTCACCACACAAGTGAGATTTGGACATTTGTACCTGCTGATGTTTTGATGCTTCTGTTTCCTGTAACCGAGTGAAGCTCCATCATGAATGACGAAGCGTTGCATTTTGCATCTTGGTGTCTAAAATGAAAATTCCTGAATACCAAGTCTCTTACCATTTAATTGTTTCTCGGATGAGCAAGACAATCTTGTGCTTCCAGGATCAATTCCCATTGAAGCTCTATGCATGAACGATGATTCGTTTCTTATACATTTTGTGCCTAAAATGGAAATTCTTCGAGGGAGAAAGTTTACCGTGGTGAATTTCTCAGATGAACAAAGCATGTCAGTAAGTTGTAATTTATCCTCTGGTTTTGTCAATGTTATAATGCCTACTGTAGAGCTCTTATTAAATTTGATCCTTCAAGCTCAGAAATGCTCAAATAAGAGTAATGAGACTTTGACAGCAATCAGATTGATAAAAAAATTGGAAATTCTGTGAATTGAAGATGAATCAAACTTTGCCTATTTGATCCTGCACATTGCAAGATTTTGTTTTTTTTTTAGTATGGTCTGCACATTGCAAGATTTTGTTTTTTTTTTAGTATGGTCTGCACATTACAAGATTTTAGTTCAAACTTCTGCAGCTAGGATGAATATCCCTATGGCCCAGATGGACCAGATGGACCATTGACCAGAACACCTCTTTCATTCAATCCAAGCTTGGCGATGCATAATCTCATCCAATAAATGGTGTCATTGCAACTGATCAAAAGCTTTTCCAAAATCAAGCTAGGAAAGTACACCAGGATATTCCTTTTTTTTCTGCAATGGTATATAAAGGCTACCAAGAAATTTCCCAGTATATATCTTCCTTTTTTATATAAGCTGATTAGGTCTCATTTACCACGAAAGGGAGGAAAGGGCATCTTTGTAATGATATTGTAGACTGTTTTGGAGGCAGATGGGCCAAAAATCCTTCGCAGTTGAACCTTGACAGTTCTAAATTTCCTTTTGAATAGAGCCAAGAGATCATTTATAATCAGATCTCAAAATGCCTGGAAAAAGAGCAGTTGAAAATCATCAGATCCAAGGGATTTCGTTTCCAAGAGAAAAGATGTGTATTCCAATTTGCTCCAGATTAAGTGGAGCTGCTAATCCAGATAAATACAACCCTGGCTATCCATACAATTTATTCCAGTACATGGACAATCGAGAGTTGCCATTTTCAGAAACTTGATGGAGTAGAATCTGTGAAAATTATAAGCAATGTCCTGCAGAGAAGAACCTCCGCCCCATTCTCGAACAAAGAGGTTATCTTGTTCCATGATTTGAGGAGATGTTGTTGTCCCTCTCCTTGAGCCACACCAGTTTGGAGCACTATTCAAATCGAAGTTTGCTGTACCGCTTGGTATTGATGTATACGGACCATATTGTACCATACCGATACTGAATTGGTATATGGTATGGCGGCGTACCAGCACTTGATATGCAAAACTGGATACTATAAAGAGCATGCTGACATTGTAATAGAATAGTACACATATGAGGTTCTATATTGAGACGGTGAACCTCGATTCAAATAGAATTCTATCTTGTGATATAGCTTCTCTAGGTCTCTTTTTGAGAATTCTCCTAATTCAAGCTCATGATAACTAAAATCGGTTTGCTCCTCCTTCTTGTTCGGTATATTGATGTTTTACTAATTAGCTTCTTTTTTAAATTTCTGAATCCTTTCTTTTTAATGTCGCAACCTAGCTCTACAAAGCTTTCCAATCTTCTAAATTTTTCTACCCACCCATTAGCTACACTGTTCAGGTTCCTAATAGATTTGTAATTGCTCATGATGTGATCCGATCAGAAAGAAGGAAGATTTTCTTCAAAAGTAGAAGATAGAGGAATATCAAAAGTAGGACTTTAAGTTTCCTTTTCTTTCATTGATCCTTTACCTTTTAAACTGAGGTACATAGCCCCTATTTTTATCATACTAGTGAGGTCTCCCCTTTCACAATTTGGATTAGATTTCTCTCTAGTTTAAATAAGACTATATATCTTAAAATAAATATGATTAATAAAATATTCTAGAAAAGCTAGAATTTTTTTTGAGGAGGCAGATTTCGACATCTACATCAACTCTATCTTCGGTCACTCCACCTGATTCTTCTCGGATAGAGAGCTATGCCCAGTCAAAGTCTTACCTTAAAAAAAAAAACTTTCGATTTGACCGGTCTATTTCAGAGCCTAAATAACAGAATTTCAACCCGATTAAATCTCCTAGGAGGTTGGCCTAAAGTTCTAAATCTTGAAAATATATCCAATTTTAAAAAATATATCTAAAGTTATAGCAGCAAAGTGTCCACATCGAGTCTAGTGATCCTCTTGGATAACCGTAGTGGCCAAAATGTTCTATATCAAGTTTGGTGATCTCCTTGGATACTCATGTGGCCAAAGTGATCCACATCGAGTTTGGTGATCCTCCTGAATACTCGTAGTAGCCAAACTAGTCCACATCGAGTCCGATGATCCTCCTGAATCAGCGCTCCTCTTGTTTAGAAAATTTAGCTCTTGCTAAATCAGAACTAAAGATGGAAAATGCTTGCTTCCCTGCCTCACGACTAAACCACTTGGTTTTACTCAAAGATAGAGTTGTTAGTTTTTATATTTAAGGTATCGCCAATCGAGATATAATCTCAGTGAGTTAGGCTATCTTCTTTTCTAGTTATGTGAGACGTTCCATCATCTCATCATTCGTCGAGGTAGAAGTAGCAGCCATACTCGCCTTTGTCCTTCAATATACTTCAAACACGGATAGCCTTCCTCCGATTGCTTGTATTGCTTGCGCATCTGAACCATACACTAAGACTTCCATAAATGTAGAGGACCGAAGCTCTGATACCGCTATTCACCTCTTAAAGTGAGGTACATTGCCCCTATTTATAATACCAGTGAGGTCTCTTTTTTACAATTTGAGTTGAATCTTCTCCTAGTTTGAATAGGACTAAATATCCTAAAATAAATATGATTAAAAAAAATGTTCTAAAAAGGCTAAATTTTTTTTGAGGAAACAGATTTTGACTTTTACATCAACTTTACCTTCCCGAAAAAAACATTCAGTTTGACTAGTCTATTTTGGAGCTTAAACGATAGAATTTCGGCTCGATTCAACCTTCTAGGAGGTTGGTCCAAAGTTGTAGATCTCGAAAAGATACACAATTTCAAAAAAAAAAAAAAGATGATCACAATCGGGTATCGTATGAGGCCTCCGAAAGTTTTGGCATGCGACTCGAATTTTTGATGTGGCGGATCTTCCTTTTAAACCCTATTCAGCCCTACTCGTAGTGGCCAAAGTATTCCACATCAAGTCTAGTGATCCTTCTAGATATCCGTAGTGGTCAAAGTGTTCCACATCAAGTCTAGTGATCCTTCTGGATATCTGTAGTGGCCAAAGTGTTCCACATCGAGTTTGGTGATCTTCCTAAATACTCGTTGTGACCAAACTGGTCCACATCGAATCGGTGATCCCTTCAAATCATGATGGCATCCTCCAAATCTAGGTCCAGCATCACCATTGCTCAAATTTCAACAAGTTGTCTTTCTAAGTAGGTAGGTTGAATTCTAAAATGATAGGTGATCAGCTTCGGTAGAGCTTTTTTGATTGACCACAGTAATCTAATCTCCAATTCCAATGAAATGAGAAAACAGACCAATCTGGCCAGAGTTGGCTGATCCTGAAGATTACTCCAGGTATAAGCTTAACCTTTAAGATCAAGATCGATGAGTTGTAGATCTTCAATAAAGTCTCGAGAATTCTAAACAACCCCTGATATTCTGAAGGTTACCCTTACTATTAGAGTGATATTTAGTGATGCTAAAATCACTTCCCAATAACGAGCCTCCCAAAAAGGATGCTCGAATATCAGCCAAGTCATTCCAGAGGATTATCCTAGCCCTCTGTCTTTAGGTCCATAAACTGTTAAATACATACAAGCAAACGAATTGGTAGTGCAAGAAAGTTCCACAGTTAGTCAGTTGCTTCTATTCCTTTTGAGCAAAATTTTACCTCTGTGCCTCATAAGTAGAATTCACAATGACAGATTAATGTTGTACCAAAGAAATGAAACTAGAAGGGGTTTCTAGTAATTCAGATATACTTGGAGGCAGTCTACAATCAAACAAGCACACAAAAAATAGCACTCCGAACCTCCATCTTCAAAGAATATTGATTCGCATTAAGAAAAATGGTCCTTGCCTCTCATTTTCATCATGAAATGAACGAAATAAACTCAAGAGTTAGCTCAAATGAACAAGATTTTTGCTGCTTGTTGGCGCCCCTCACTTTGCAATGCGCCAAGGGAAGGTTCAAGGTTTGAACCGAGAGTATTTCTTAAATCAAAAACTAAACAGCTAAAGTGGATTAAGACTTTAAATTCTTATTTGGGTGTTCTAGATTTTTGCAGCATGCGCTGGGGTCTGATATCCAAATTTTAAAACTATTGCACGAAAAAAATAAAAAATCACCACATATAAGAATAAGTATAAACAAATGTATATCAAGGAGCACAAGTTAATGGAAAATCAACCAGAAGTGGTATTTAATCTAATCATTTTAATATAAAGATTGTCAATCCAAAATATCAGGCAATGAGATTATATCTCTTTCCATGCCGGGTTTTTTATTATTATTATTATTATTATTATTTTGCTAAGGTGAATGAGTCAGACTACACGAGTATGGACACACTCAATAAAATTAAAAAACAACACATCACAAAATGCCCTATACAACTCAACTTTTTGGATCCACAATGTGCCGTCGTACCGTCTTTGTATTCACACAAGAGACATAACCAAGTCTAACAATCTTACTCTGTTATGGTTTAGTTATCTGAATTATTTGGCATCGCCTGGCTTGAACCAGAGATCTTCAGGGTGTCACGCTGATGTGATAACCAACTGTACCACGATACCAGTCCTGGTTATGTAAATGATTAACATACAAGTATTTTATTAAGTACGGAGGTTGTAATTGCTGATATAGAATGTCTGCTTTCCTCCTCAGAGACGATAGCCTCATGAAGATTGGTTATGTATTAGGCGTCTAACTTGACACTTCAAATGTTTTTACTTGGAGATGGAAGTTTGCAGCAGATTGCTTGCTTAGGATTCTGCTGTTTTTGGAGTTTTCTACTTTCAAATAGGAGTCCGGCAGCACATCGCTTATGATTATTTTGTTCACGATTAGTTGTTAGAGTGTTGTTGTCAGCATGATATTCTTTCATTTCTGAATCCTACTTTCACTTATATTTTTCTTCGCCATGCACTGCAAGGGCATCTCATCGGTTGTTAGATGGACTTTTTTTTAAAAAAAAAAGTTAGTACAGAAGATGTAACCTAACTTGTCAAAGAACAGGTTTTTTTCTTCTTTTTTTTTGCTGAATTCTTATAATAGAAGAAGATATAATCTGGTCACCTCAACTGCTTCTGATTCCTAATGTTTATTTCCGTCAGCAAATGATGCCTCTCACATTTTCTTTATTGTTGACAATAACTCTTCGATGTTGCAGCTAGCAGCAGAGGATTAATGAGGGATAGTGCATCATACTTGTGCCACGCCCCGAATCGTGCCACGTGGCACGGTTAGGCTTGGGTCGGGCCGGCCCACAAGACCACAGGATTGGGCTATTTAACTGGTTGGGACTTCAAAAGTCATAGTCATCGCATTGTGGGACACCATGTGATGTTTCTTTCTTTGGAAGACACATGATTATTTTTTTCCTCCATGAGCGGAATTCTGGCTCTCATCCTTGAATTTTGGTATTCCTCAGAAAACTTAAGTAGTGAAATAGGTGGTTGCAATCCAAATAAGAGATTAATTTCAGATCCCTCTACCAACTACCAATCCTTCCTCATGAAACCAATGGGACTTGCTTATTTATCTATACATTGTTATCCTGCTGTTATCAGACCAACGGACGCATCCTATTCTTATCCTCTTTGGTCAATAGATATGAAACAAAAGCGCCTAGTTCCACATTTCCAAAAGATATTTTATATTTCACTATCCAGCCTATCTCTCATTAATTAATGAATATGAGATCCATCATGTCATGTCTGAATTTTAATAAGCAATTTTAAATTGTTTTCTACCAAATACAATGATAAGCTGTTTTGCTTGTCATGGACAGTTGTCCTCGTGGGAAAAGAAACGTGTAACTTAAGGCATTGTAGATAGAGAGAGTTCGCGCGTGGCCAAGGGAGTAGTTTGCTGTCATTATGAAGCCATGCGACCCACGAGTTGGGCAACTCCATGTGACCCAGTTTGCTTCAATCTCTGGACAAGCATATCCCAGAAAGTTAAACTGCAAGGTTTATTTGATTATTTCCACACCTGGGCTTGTACTCCAGCCCATTGTACTCGTGAAAAGCATCCATGATTAAGCCACCAAGTTACTGCGTCGAAGCCTAATACCAATACCAGTCCACACAAAGCCAGTATTTAAGGGCGTGGGTGGAGAGGTCGCGCTGCTATATACCTAAGCGTTTGCATCGCGTTTGAGCAGCGTCCAACCGCTTGTAAAGCCTCTCCAACCCCTTCATACACCTCTCCCCCGTTTCCCCTTCTCCTTGCATGTCCTTGCTCCTCCTTTCTTCTCGTTCGTACTATAACATGGACAAAGACCACAACCAGATCCCAACCAACTCTCTTGTATGGGACTGCGGCAGCTCTCTCTACGACTCCTTCGAACTTAAATCCTTCAAGCGCCAGCTTGACTCCGCCATCGCCTCGAGGTGCCTCTCCATGCCGCACTTATCCGAGACTCCGCCGCCGCCGCCGGTCCGCAATCCAAAGAAACACTCCAAATTCTCCAAATCGCTTCAGAAGCTCCTCCGATCGGTGTTCCGGTTACGGCCTTTATTCAGGGTGCGGCTCCAAACTTCCCAACATGAGGAACATGGCTGCTATGGTGTTTATTCGCGATCCGGCGGTCTTGCTTCGATAGCTGGCGGGTCTCCGAGGAGGATTTCGGATCGCCAGAGATCGACTCGGTGGTGAGGAGGACCATATCGCATGTCGGAACGGTTCACGAGCACTACTGCTGGCCGACTGAAGGTGGCGTGACGAGGGAATATTCCGTTCATGTCGTTTTAGAATTGCTGTTACTCATCCCTTACTACAGGTTTGGCCCATGGCGTTGATTGGGGTTGCTTGGACCCTAGAACTTTGACCTGCAGCTAATATGTCGCGCTATGAGTGCCGGACCTGTGGCCTCTGGGTTGGATTTGTTTTTCTTTTATGGAAAAAAAAGGACCCGCACTAAATTTTATTAAGATAGAGAAAGTATAAAAGTGGAAAGAGTGTAAACCAATTTCCTACCTTGACCCGATGGAAGATGAAATTCAAAATTCAAAAATCAGAACCTCTTCTATTTATCCAAATATTAAACATCATTCAAATTTTAAAAATTAAATTTTAAAATTTAGATAATAATCTACATTGTTATAGTAAAACCATAGTCGAGCACGGCCGACCGTCGAAGAACTCAATCGCTTTCCTTCTTTAAAAAAAATCAGAATTTTCTAATTTTCGAGCTTTATCGGCAAATTTGTAACCCGAAAAGTATTTTGGGAGTTTGTTGGGTTTTAGGGATTTAGCTTTACTATTGTACCCCCCAAAAAAAAAACAAAAGGTGTACTGTTTTTCTAAATTCTCTTGAAGTATATAGCCAAGCTTTTGACGTATTAGCTCACTCATGACCTCAAGTCTATCATCGGAAACACCTCTCAAAGGTTTAAACCCAAGTTTTTTCCTGTCGACGTAAGAAAGTGTGACCACTGTCTGTTGCATCATTTGTGTTTGGACTAAAATGCGAACCTGTAAGGTGAAATGGTGGTATTTTAAAAATGATTTTATATACATAATAGTTGCTCCAAAAGTTATGCATCAATGAAATTTTGAACTTTCAGCTACAATTGGCATCAAATGAATCAATCATTCTCAATTACTAACTATGTGCGTCATCCCAGCCAGCATAGACTTCCATCCGTTGCTAGCTTGATGTGGATGATATCATGAAGACTCTTGGCTTGGGCCAATCCACGCTCTAGTCATGAGCATGCGAGTTAAGTGATGTTGGGCCGGCCTCTTCTCACGATCAGATTCTTTTTTCCGTCCACTTGATGTTTGACATATAGCCTGTTAGGCCGAGAGCACGGGCCTTCTAAATCGAGCTTTTCCGATTGGTTCTAAGGTTGGATCATGTTGGGATTTTTAGGTAAAAATATGATGCTATTTGTTCCTTCATGCATGTATCATAGTAAAGCGCTTCCTTCTGTTCCAGTAAAAAGATTCAAAGAAATGGATTTAACTAGAATTCACTAAGAGACGACGTTACTCAGAACCAGAAGATATCCCGAAGTTGGAAGGCAAAGAGATTGATAGGTCTAACTTTGGTAGGTGATGTGTCCGTGAAAGTGATTGTCTTATATTTTTCTTCAAATGCTACTCTGTGCTTTCTTTCTATGGATTACCCCTCACAGGTTATAATTTTAGCTAGCTAATCTGCTAGTTGGTTCAACTCTTGGTATATAGCAGACCATGAGAAAATGCATACTTTCTTGAAATCGATATCTCAAAAATTCAGAGGTGATAGGAAACATCTATGTGGCCAATCACATATAGATCATCTTCAACTTTTTTTCCTTTTTCTAGGGGCCTAGAAGCCAAATGCAAAGTCGCACCCTCATGGCCATGCATCTTTAGGTTGGATTCACTTTTGTTGGTGCAGAGTTTGCAAAATGAATATCAAGGCACTTCCTTGTTTCATACTTTGGTGAATTTAGGTCCTAAAGCAAGCTAGAATATTGTCTCTGGAGGTTTTAAAAAAAGGGAATAATCATCTATTTTTATATTATAAAATCATGAATGCGAGAGCTAAAGATAGATTAAAATAAATATTAGAAAATAGACAAATAGTTGAATGCGAGGTACAAATTCTCCTTTACATAGGTGGTCCTCTTCCCTTTCTGGTGTGAGAGAAAAAGGACATTGGTTTTGTCAAATTCTAGTACTATTCATTAACAGTCTTTGGGAAAAACAAGCATTCCTACGCAAGGGCAATGACTTTGCCACCTTCTTGATGAACAAACAAAGATGGACCTAGAGCAAGTGCAAGGCATTATAACACATATCATGCATTGTTTTAGTTATATTACTAAGTCATGATGGTATTTTCTATTGTCAGCATGTCATAAAGTCAATAATAGCTGTTATCATAGCAAAAAATATTTATGCTAATATTTTATATTAAAATAATCATAAACTGATCATGATTATTTTATTCGTGAGTTAATCATAAACTGGGTCTCAGATCTAAATTCTATTCATTTTTACTCAAGCTTCGGGTCAAGCCCATATTAAATTTGACATATTTAGTGTCCAAGCTGGCCCATGATCAGTTTTACTTTCACTATAGCCGTTCCGTTGGAGAGAATCCCATTTTTATTTCCATACTAGGAAGAAATGGAAAATATGTCAGCCCCCCAAAACTCAATCCCTGCTCTCCTCCTCATATTCAAATCCTATTCCATTAGGTTTACTTAAACAATTAATTTTGCAAAAATACCTCTATGTTTAATTATTTTGTTTACAAAAATACTTCAATCAGCCATTCTGATTCTAGAAATATGGCCATTCGGGTTTCTATTCCAAAGCACTCCAATTTTGATACAGATTTCCATTTCAGACCTGAACCAAGCACACCCTTGGTTCATTTGTTCTCTTCCCTGGAATAGACCAACAGCTTGACCGATACGGGATTACAAAAGGATGAGTAGGTCCCATGAGCCACTGGGCATCCAAGCGATAGTTTTGATATATTTACCAGAAAAACTTGAAGACTTTCTACCTTTCCCAAAACCTGTATATCTAGTCCGCTGACAGATGAGCCGGTTCATTTGAAGTCAGATATTCAATTTCAGGTCACACCTAAATCATGACTCTCAAATGTGGTTGGAGTATAGATCATTTTTGGATCTAGGAGGCCCTCTTCCAGCCCTAGCAACAAAATAATTGATCATTCAGAAATATTGCATATTTATTTTGGATGCATTGCAGAAAAAGAGGAAAAAGCCGACGCTTAAATGCCAACACTAGAAAGATGCGTCGGCAATTTGAAAAATAAGACGACGCTTAAAAGCGTCGTCGTAGGCCTCGAGCTAACATCATGTTGCAAAGCGTGTGGAGCGTGCGGATGACGCTTTAAAGCATCGTTGTTGTCGCCTAAGACGACGCTTATAAGAGTCGTTGAATGCGAACCCTAAAACGACGCTTATAAGCGTTGGCGAAGGCGAAGCCCCCTCCAAACACAGTGCCCGACCCCGAGCCCTCATTCTTGCCCTAGCTACTCTCCGAGCCCCCTCATTCTCCTCTCCGGCGCTGCCCTAGCTCTCGTCTTCCTCCTCTCCGGCGCTGCTTTAGCCCCAGTCTTCCTCCTCTCTGGCATGGACCGTCCGACCCCAACCTCTTCTCCTCCTCCCTCCTCTCCGGTGTCGACCGACCAACCCCAACCCTCTCTGCCCGAAATATTTTTCTCCTCCTTCCTCCTCTCCCTCCTTCTCACTTGTTCTCCTCCTTCTCCTCTTCCGCTTCTTCGTGTGTTCTTTGGTTTTTTTTTCTTCTTTAATTTATTCTCTTACCCTCAAGTTGTGATCGAGCTTCCCTCCGCCCGAGGATCTTCTCCTCCTCCCTCCTCTTCGGCATCGACCGACCGGCCCCAAGTTCCGATCGATCGAGGGCCGTCTCTGCCTGAGGTATTGCACTATGCATCATCAATTGCTTTTGGTGTCCTTATATCTACAAAAATAGAAGTTATAATGATAAATCAATATGGAATGACTTGTTCAAATTTGCTTGATTTGTTGGCCTGGCCTCTTCCTGTTAGGTTCCTCATTTATTGTTTGATACTCTTTGGTCAGTGTTGTTTCATTGAATGCTAACGCAGCATACAGAGTTAGATAAAGACAGATTACATGGAAGTCCTCTTTATGTTGCCTAATCTAGAAAAGGCATAAGAATGCTCTTGGGAAAACACTTAATTGATGTCATGTTGGAACTTTGTGAGAACTACCACAAGCACAAGTCTTACTGTTTAACGATTTTGTTCTAATTAATACTCTGGTTTTAATTAGACTTGCAGTTAATGTTCAACTCAATCAGATGATTATTTTTCTAAAAAATCGTTAATTTAAATGTTTATGGTGCTACCGTAGGGTCCAACAGTGAGGCACATTTGGCTTGATAACCTGTTATTTTTTGGCATTTGGAAAGCCTGTGAAATCCAAGCGTTCCTCGAAAAACTTTAAACTGGAAATCTTAAAAAACAAAGACTCCATTTAATGAAACTGATGAGACTAGTCCCCTCCCTATTGTCAGGGGTAAAAAAAAAAAATCTACCAAAAGAAGCTTGTACGCAGAAAATAATTGAATAGACCATGGTGGAGAAATCAGCAGTGGCCCTTTTAAGTTGCCTTCAATGTCAATGCTATCCTGCTAGACAGTTGAAAAACTTTAGTAGGATTATTTTAAAAGAAACCTTCATTTACTTAATGAAACTGGCGAGACTGATCCCTCCTTACACATAAACTGCCTTGGGAGAAATGAGTAGCGGTGCTTTAAAGCTGCCTAATATGTCAATTGCATCCTTATAAACAGTTGAAAAACTTTAAGCTGAAAATCTTACAAGAAACTGACTTCGAGAAATGGGTATCGGTCTTTTCAAGTTGTCTTGTGAGTAGTCTTTTTTTTCTTTTTTTTTTTACCAAACCGAGGAGGGTACAAGGGGGGATGACCTCCGATCTAACGAGAACGAGTCAACCAAAGATTGCGGCCTGTCATGGGTTACCACCAGACCTTCATGGTGGCAAAAGCTTGCCCTGCCTTCACGTTGAGGTCTGCTCATTATAATATAACCACAAGCACAAGTCCTACTGTGACCTTAACTAGCTTGCTGTTTTAGATTGTAGCTGATAAAGGTATTCGTTGATTTGACCTAGTCAAACTTAGTTATCACTGTAGTAATGTCATACCAGTCTGATTTTTCTTCGTACCATAACTTTGTCTATCTTTTTTATATAAATTGCAATTCCATCGATATTCTAATAGAATGGATAAAAGTTAGATAAATACGTTGAGATCCAGTGCCGCATATTTGGATGGAGTTCAGAATTTCATTAAGTTTGCTTTTGAGAAATCTAATATGAACGGAAAGATTTTATTTCCATATCAAAAATGTATAAACGGGTCTGCTCTTAATCCAAAAATTGTTAAAAAAAGATTTGGTGTGGAATGGTTTTCTAAAAGATTATATCGAATGAATACTTCGTGAAGAGTCCATATTGTCGTCTCCATGTAACCAACCTTCCTATCTAAAACACACCTTCAATTTTGGATCTAGCAATACGGAATGAAATTATGTACAAGAAGATGATATAAGGGGTTTACATAGAGATGCTCTTGGATATAGTATTAGAAATTTAACAGATTTCAGTGAAGGACAAGAAGCAGCCGTAATAGGCGATGAGCATACAATTATTGATTAATCCATGCATGTTGAAGAATCTATATATTCTGATGACACATCTCGTTATGATAACTTGGTAAAAGATTGTAATCAAGAATTGTATCAGGGTTGTAAGAACTTTATGAAAATTTTTTTCTTCAGCATTTATTACATTTGAAATGTTTGAATGGGTGGTCCAGCAAGTTTTTTACTATGCTTCTTCAATTATTAAAAGATGCATTTTCAGAAGGTGTTACTTTGCCATCATCTTCATATGAAGCCAAAAAACTAATAAAAGAGTTGAATCTTGGATACGAGAAGATACATAGTTGTCCGAATGACTGCATTTTATATCGCGGAGAAAATATCAACCAAGAGTCGTGCCGAATATGTGGAACATCACGATGGAAAAAAATATAAAGAAAACGAGAATGATTTGTTGACTGAAGTCGATGCTGCACCGACTAAGAAAAAATTGGCTAAAATTTTGAGGTATTTTTCTCTTATACCAAGATTGAAAAGAATGTTTGCATCACCGAAGACAGCTTCCTTGGTGAGATGGCATGATGAAGGCTTTACAAAGGATGGAATGTTACGACACCTAGCGAATAGTCTCGCGTAGAAAGCATTTGATGATAGGCATCCCGAATTTGCTTCTGATGTTCGCAGTGTTAGGCTAGATTTAGCTACTGATGGGTTTAATTCATTCCGAACGTGAGCTCAACATACAGCACTTGGCTAGTTGTTTTGATTCCATATAATTTGCCACCATGGATGTCTATGAAACGGTCTTTAGTAATTCTATCAATGGTTATTCCAGGTAACAAGGGCCCAGGTAATGATATTGATGTTTTTCTACAGCCTCTAAATTGAAACAATTATGGAAGGGTATTGATGCATTTGATGCTTTCGTTGGCCAAAATTTTAAATTGCGTGCAGCTCTTATTTGGACCATCAATGATTTTTCTGCATACGCTAATTTATCTGGTTGGACCACTAAGGGGCGTATTGCATGTCCTTTTTGTGGAGATTCAACCCATTCATATTGGTTAAAATATGGAGAAAAGTTCTGTTATATGGGCCATCGTCGATGGTTAGAAGCAAACAATCCATTTCGATTTCAGAAAGACTTACCATAGAGTTGCAATCTACCCCTATTCCACCAATTGGAACTGAAGCGTCGGTAGTACCCAATAGGCACGTCCTATACCGATGCATAAAAGCATCGGAAAAAAGCCCTTTGCTGGTGCTTTTAAAAAGCATCGGTATAGAGTCAGGTAATGCCGACGCTTTCCAAAAGCGTCAGAAAGAAAATCTCCCACCCGAAAGCGTCGGAAAGAAAATCTCCCACCCCCATCTGCCTAACGCTTTTCCACACTTTTGAAAGCGTTGGTAGAAAAAGTACCAACGCTTAAAAACTCTAAAAAGCACCAGAAAATATTATTTCTTTTGTGGTGTAGGGTTAGTGACCCATATCTAGAAGAGAAATTATTATACCATGCACCATATGCATCAGGCTCCTCATTATGTGCTCGTCTTGGATTGCTGTTGCACATGTCTCATCTCGATTTGTTCTTATGATACATCACTGATGTGGTACGCATGGTATGGGGTATAATTTCTCTTTCTAGAAACAGTGGAGTTGGGATCTTCTCGGATTTGGATTAAACAGGAGAAATCCAGCTCCTAGTTATCAACCATTCATATACTATAAAATGACATTATTTGGTGAGACATGTGATATATCTACCCGTATTTTATCCTTGGTTTTCTCAATCATCCATAGAACTACAGGACATCGAGAACTAGTGATCGGAAACTAAACCTTTCTATTTTAATTCTGAACTAGAAAATATTACCTATCCGGTATTTCGAAGAAGAAATACTATCCATCAGAATTAGAATAGCTTCATGGTGTGCCACATCACAAACCCATGAAGCCATTTTTTTATTTTTTGGCTTCGTCTCTGTTTTGTTATGTTCCTGTCATGCCCCAAATTCGGATCATGACACGACCGTGCTATTGCAAACTTGAACGTACAATAACACACAGCCACTTCAAAACTTCGAATCAATTATGAACAATTTCATTCATAAATGTTATCAAATGTTTCATCAATAAGAATTGATACAAAGCCTCTAAAAATATCAGCATTTAACATTTCATTTTTTCCATAACCCTGAAGCATGTCGCGCTTCTTGCTTCTAGTCCTATTTATCTGTAAAAATATAAATGAATTGATGTGAGCTATAAAAGCTCAATAAGTAACCATGTACAATCTTACCATATCAAGCATAATGTACTTCATGCTAGCACATTAATTTGAGGAATTAGCAGCTATAGCAAAATATTCATTGCATATAACATACATTCAAACCATACATAAAACAGTGGATGCCCAGTCATACAAGTTTATAAATATGAATATGCATCATAAAACATTCTTGCCATTATTCATGCTTTGAAGTTCGTACTTATCATTATTCATGCTTTGTAATTCGTACTTGTTATTATTCATGCTTTGAAATCCGTACTTATCATTATTCATGCCTTGAAATCTGTACTTACTATTATTCATGCTTTGAAATCTGTATTTATCATTATTCATGCTTTGAAATCCATACTTGCTATTATTCATGCTTTGAAATCCGTACTTGCTATTATTCATGTCTTGAAATCCATACATGTAATTATTCATGCCTTGAAATCCGTACATATCATTATTCATGCCTTGAAATCCGTACTTGTCATTATTCATGCCTTAAAATCCGTACTTATCATTATTCATGCCTTGAAATTCGTACTTATCATTATTCATGCTTTAAAATCTATACTTGCTATTATTCATGCTTTGAAATCCGTACTTGTCATTATTCATGCTTTAAAATCCATACTTGTCATTATTCATTCTTTGAAATCCATACTTGTCATTATTCATGCTTTGAAATCCATACTCTCTGATGATAGTGCAGCTATGGTCACTACTATTATCCGTGACAGGGCTGTAATCTTTGCCAACTATTATTCCAGTTGGCAGGGTCTAAACCAAGCTATTATAACCCGCTGACGAGGGCCATATACCGAGCTACTATAACCCATTGACAAGGGCCATAATCTTTGCCAACTATTACTTTTCGTTGGCAAGCTCTAAACCAAGCTATTATAACCCACTGGCGAGGGTCATATGCCAAAATATTATAATCCACTGGCGAGGGCCATAATCTTTGCCAACTATTATTTCCCGTTGGCAGGGTCTAAACCAAGCTATTATAACCCATTGGCGAGGGCCGTATGCCGAGCTACTATAACCCGCTGACGAGGGTCGTATGCCGAGCTACTATAACCCGCTGACGAGAGCCGTACGTAGCAATTTGAGAGTTCATAAACCATATCATGCTTTTCATAAATTTTATCTCATAGATACATTGAAAAGTGAATAATGGCATCATTATATATAAAATTCATGATCATGCTGAAAACTTTAATTTTCATTCAACTTCTATATCATCATAAATTTATGTACATAGCATGATAATCATGATGAATGTCATCTATTTAAAATCATGCAACATTTGGTGACACATGCTTAATCCTAATTTTGTCAAAACATAAATAGTCATATACAATTTTATATCCAAATAATTTCATGTATTTGACAAAACAATAAAATTGTGTCATGATCACTTACCTTAATTCGCTCACCAAATCTTATGCTTAGATACCAATTCTCCCATACCTAACAATATCATTTAATTACATGTCACTTGTGCATTTAATTTCTATTTATTGATAATCTTAAAATCGTTTACAGCCCATTCATAGGACTCAATTTCATTTTCAGATCTATAATCTAATTCAATTTCTGGTTTAGGCCCATGGCCCAATTCCATTTCTGGTTCAGGTCTAATTCTAATTTCTGGTTCAAATTCGATTCAATTTCTGGTTCAGGTCTGATGCAGCTTTTGGTTCGGGTCTGATCCAATTTCTGGCTCAGATCTAATCAATTTTTTGGCTCAGATTTGAATCAATTACTGATTCAGGTCTGGTTCAACTTCTAGTTGAGACCTGATTCAACCTCTATTTCAGGTCTGATTCAGCTTCTGGTTTAGGTCTAAGTCAATTCCACTTCTGGTTTAGACCCAATTGCTCTCTGCTTCAAGTCATGCCCTAGTTGTATTCAAGCCCAATGTTTAATTAGGTTCTGGATCAGGCCCTTGGCCGGGTTTAGTTACTAGGCCCATTGGTATTCAGGCCCAGAAACACAATTAGTAAATTTATAATTAAACCTTATCAGTTCTAATTAATTTAAAGGAAACCTAGCCTCAAACAATATTCAGTTTAGTCTCTCTATTAAAATTCGTGCTCTTCAGGCCCAATTAATTTTGGGTTTAAGAACACTAAGCTCGGATCAGAACCCAACCCGGCCTCAGGCTTCTAAAGCCAAATTCATATGAAGCCCGCTGGCGAAACCACGCCCATTTCAACCCACAGCATTTTTTTTCCTTTTCTTTTTTCTTCTTTTCTTTTCCTTCTTTTCTTCTGTTTCTTTTCTTCTTTTTCTCTTCACCCTTCTTCTTCCTTCCCAAACCTTTCTCTCTCTTCTTGCTTTTCTTCTTCTCTTCTCTTTCTTTCTTCTTCCCTTCCTGATCTCCTCCTCCTCTTCTCCTCTTCTCACATGAAGCGAGGAGGCTCGTGGGAGTGCTCGAGAGGGAGCCGAGTCCGAGGTCAGCAATGCCGGCAGCCGGCCAATGCCGCCTGCGGCTCAACCTATAGCGGCCGACCTTCCTTCCTCTTCTTCTTCCATTTCTTATTCCTCTCTAGTGAAGGGGGTTTCCCTTCCCCATGGACAAGGAGAAGCCGGCCGAAGCCGGTGGTGCACACCACTCTGCGGCCAAACTAGCAGTGCCCGCATCGCGCACAGCCGGCCTCGCGGCCAATGCCTGTGGTCGACCCGACGACGCTCGCAGTGCCCCGAATCGGCGACATCCATGGCCGGAGGATAGAGATCCTCTTCTTCTCCTTCCTCTCCAATCCCCTTTGGCTGAGATCAAGCCGGTTCCACCCATGGGAACCGGATTTCACTCGAGCTGAAGACCCTTTCATGAATTGGAAGGTAGGTATGTTTTTTAGGATTTTTAGATCTAAGGTTTTGATAGAAGGGAAAGCCATAATCGAGTGGAAGAGAAGGCTCTTTGGCATGGGCTACCCATGGCCTCTAATTGACCGAGCCTATGTGGGATCATGGCCGCTCACGGGTGAGATCTTCGCCCTCCCTCCACTACATCTTATTCCTATCCTTATTTCCTTATTTCCATTTTGATTATTACACTAGATTGACTGAATGTAGTTCATGAACATAGGTGATAGAAAATTTACCTAGCTCCGAGGAGCTGTGAAGCCTTTCCGGCGAGCTACTGTATCTCCTCCGGCGGCTCAGTTGCATTGACGAGCTGGGGGTATCTGCTCCTCTGTTGCTTTCGATCCAGCTCCTTTGCACAGAAGAAGGGAGTGAGAGGTAGTGAGAGGGTGAGGGATGAAGCATCCCTAAGAAGAGTCCCTGGGTTCTTATAGCCCTCGGGGGGGGGGGGGGGGGGGAGGGGGCAAGAGTGGTGGTGTTCGTGTCTGTTAGGCGGTTGTAATCGCCGGACAGCTGGCAATTACCGCCTCCATCTTCTTCCTGAAAGGCTACTTAGATTTTCAGATGGGCCGGCCAGGTTGGGCTTTGGCCCATTAGTCCACTGTGTGTGGGCTGGTTCTCACAGTTCCTCTCTGCTTTACTCTGTCAAATTTCGTTGGATTTTATAATAAAACACGAACAGAAAATCGAAGAAGAAAATGCGGCCGTACTGCCAGCCTTGAGAGGAGATTCTTTCCATCAGGCAAGAACTTTGGGGGATGGAGGATAACCTTCCTTTGTGAAATCAAGGCCATGGTTTCCCAACTAGACCAAAAAGAAGAGAGATGTATTTTGGCGGAGAGATTTCGTTCTCCACTCCTGCAGAGATGGATAGCTGGATATCCAAAGAGAGGGCAACGTACGCAGGCCATAGTAGACTTGGTGGGATCAAATAGTATAAAATTAATATCTTAGCCTAAGTTCCATCGGAGTGTATCCTTCTGTTTTTGGATTAAGCTTCAGATTTTACTTTTTTATTTTTTTTACTAAAACAGATAATTTATACATTTTCAGTATGGATACATCTCATAAGGTCAGAAAATAACAAATTCCGGAACGCTCTAAGCAGCTCCCCTTTTCCAACCTACAGAGTGCTCCCGGAGTGACTAGCTACATACGAAGCCATCCAATCCGCGGCACCGTTTGCCTCTCTGAAGATATGCTTGGCCTGAGATTGTTTTTCTTTTTGAAAAGCACTAAAGACACCCTGCAAATTTCAACTGTAGAGAGGCATATATCGGTATATGTAGGCAAAAACAAATATGTATGTATGTATATTACTTTCTTTTATGTATCTAGGCTAAAAAAATAGGAATAAGTGAAGGACAATAATTAAGTCACTGGTACATAATACCCCGTAACTTGATCAACTTAACCAATTAGCATCTCAAACTTTCAGCATTCTAGGTGCCCCCTATCCGTTCCTCCATATCTACACAAGCAAATCATGCAAGACAGGTTTATTATTTTTAGCCAAGAAATCAATTAAAATTCTCCTTTGAAGGCCAGTCATCTTATTTGCACGATATGTTTGTGCCCTAGTTGAAGTCGGTCTTCTTATCTAAGTTACTGCCCTAACTTGACCTGATTCTCCATGTTGGGCCCTTATGCAGTCATTTCCCTATTTTTGCTTCAATGCTGTATGGGACCCGAGGCGTACTATCACTGGCCTATATTGGTTAGACTGACGTTTTTGAGCTTAGAACATATTGGCCCTAGCCAGTGTATTTACCTGCTAAATCTTAATCCATTTTTTAATGCTACAGGATTTTAATAATTAAACGTATATATTGAAGTTACACAAGAAAACTGAATATAAATTATGCTTATCGGTCTGTATAGACACAATATTTTTTTCACGTAAAAAATAACGCCATTTGGGATGGGTTAGGGATTGGGAACATACTTCCTACTACAAAGTATTTGGAGGTGCATTTACCTAGAGGTGAACAGGCTGTAAAGTGGATGGCCTTCTTCGTGGTTCACCACTCTGAGTGGTTTATTTTGGGACCAATTTGATGCTTACTCCGAAAATTTTTCAGAATAGACTATTTTTGGAAATAATTAATTTTTTGATGTTTTTAGATATATTTATACTAAAATATAGTACGAATTTCTGATCTTAGCGCAAAGGAAAAAAAACCGACGCTATTGATGGCCATTGGCTACCATTCCACCTACTCTAAATGACCATTGTTCATGTGTTCTTACTGCACGTTACTCTAGAAAGCATAAAATAACACGATCCACTGCGCCATCCATGTGCGGGCAGCGTCTTCGCAATTCATGCCGATGAAAACGTTTTTCTCGAAAAATAAAACTATTTGCAGTATAGTTATTAAACACCACTCCTGGGCCGGTTTGACCAAAATCTACATTTAAAAATATATCTAAAATTTTAAAAATATATTAAAAAATAAAATAATAGAATATGCATAACTATTTTGATAATTTTTTAATTATTTTTAATTATAATATAAACAGAAAAATCAGGAGTCATTTAAAAATTTAATTTTTTAAAATCTAAAATATATATATAATATAAAAAAGTTAAAATTATTGATAAATTTTATACTATAAATAATAAAGTTTTAAAAATATTCAAAAGACAAAATGTGTAGTATATATTTCATATCCACAGAAGGAAGAATTGATTATTTTTATGTAAATAACTAAGTATGGAACATCAAAATCTGTTTAAAATAACTTCAGCTAGAGACATAAAATAAGCATAATAGAGCATTAATTCTATTAGAATGCCATCGAGTGATCGTGCGTTCTTAGCCCAGCACGCATCACCAAATTTTAGAACCAATCAACAGGTTTGGTCTGTGTTTAATAAATTTGCATGCCAGCTCAAGCGAGAGCGGGTCTTCATATACAACAATGTTAGAGATGGAATGAGAGTTTTTGAGCTCATATCGCAAGGATCATTAGTTGTGATTCATGATATTTAGGCTGGCATTTGGATTCCAAATTGCAACTTGCAAGGTAAGGTTGATTTGTTATTACTGCGTTACTTAAAATAATGTTTATTTAGAGTGTTTACTACGGAATAGGGCAAGTTCCAAGTCCTTGTTTTTGTTCTTTTTAATTTCGTGGTAGCTGAAGTCGTCCAACCACTCCGACACAAAGTTCGGCTGGTCATGATGCATGGATATTGGTTTCTCGAAGTTGTCGAGTTGATATACGGGTCACCAGTAACAATGCATAAGCTCTGATTGTTTGATTCATTAAAGCTCATTTTTCTCCTGTTCGAGTTGTTTTGAGTATTTTAGTCTTCCGGCAAGGCTGGACCTTTTCAACTCGATCTTTAATTAAAAAGAATACAATTTCCGTTTAAAGTTCACCAAAATTTGACTTGTTAGAGAGTAGGTAATTTCATCACCCTTTATGTCATCAATATATTTTTTATTATGTTTAGAAGCCACATCGAAGAGAATTTGATAGAGAATTAAAATAAAAATAAAATCAAACTAACGTATTCTATATCAACCCGAAGAATTAGCATCATCGACCATGAGGATAGAGGACATTCAATTCTCAATTTGATTCATTGCAAAATAGCGAGAGTATGAATTATTTAAAATTTCTCTAAATAGGGTTCATGATTATCTTGATTACTCTCATGTTTGTTTTATTGGACTTGTTAGCTCAAACAAGCCCCAATTTGGCTCAATTAATCCACAACATTCATGTTGACTGATAAACAATCTGCCTCTCTCTCTCTCTCTCTCTCTCTCTCTCTTCTTTTCTTTTTTTTGTTGGTACAAAGATGGTTCAAATTCATACGGCCAAAGAAATCAAAAAATAATAAAACAAATAAATAACCTAGCGATAAGTAATCTGCCTTCAAGTCACTAAAGCATCAATGCCATTGAATTAGGTACAGCTATCTTCGTCGGCCAATCTTGGTTACCTAAACTAATGGACATTTGGTGGTTCATATCATGCTAAACAAATACTTAAATATTTATCATGTATCATAAAAAAAAAAAAAACCTTGCTCATTAAATTTCTTCTGTTCATGACATATTGAATATGCTATATAGATTGTGGGAAAAGCAATGGATGGTTTATCTTTTCTCGTGTCAGAGACGCCAGCCCAGTTGCGACTTTCCCTGCGCATAAGTACAAAGACGACAAAATAAAGCCATTAAGCTAATAATAGCTTAATTGCATTCGTTTCCTACAGCAAATCCTCTCCTCTTAATATATGGTGAACATATAGATCACTACTCCCACCTGCACCCAGCCAACCCCAGGCAAGACCAGGTCCAGTTTACCCCATGGAAGACCCCCGGCCTCCCCGCATTGCCCTCCTCTCTAGCCCCGGCCAGGGCCACATCATTCCCTTCGCCGAGCTAGCCCGCCACCTCGTCCTCCGCCAGCGCATCGCCGTCACCCTCATCACCCACCCCGCCGACCCCTCCGCCGCCGTCGACCGGGCGCTCTTCAACAACCTCCCCGACGAAGTCGACACCATCTGCCTCCCCGAATTCCCGCCGAACTCCCCAAATGGCACCACCAAACTGGAGACCCGCGTCTTTGAAACTATAAAGGCCAACTTTCCTCACCTCCGTTCCCTTCTGAGCTCTATTTCCTCGTCTGCTCCTCTCGCGGCTCTGGTCATCGATACCTTCTGCATCGACGCCTTGGACGTGGCCTCCGAGCTTGGCATCCCGGCCTACCTCTTCCTCACTTGCTCGTGCACGGCTCTCTCCTTTGCTTTCCACATCCTTACGCTGGACGCCTCATTCCAAGGGGAATACCGGGACCTGCCCGAGCCGGTCCGCCTGCCCGGGTGCGTGCCGGTCCGAGGGGAGGATCTCTTCGAACCGGTGCAGGACCGGAGAAACGAGGTATACAATTGGTTTGTCCGCTCCACAAAACGATTTTACGAAACCAAGGGGATTCTGGTGAACAGCTTCGAGGATCTGGAGCCAGAGGCCGTGAAAGGTTTGAAGGAAGCTGACGGTATGCCTCCGGTCTATCCGGTTGGGCCGCTGGTCCGGACCGCTCCGGATGAGGAGCACGAGTGTTTGAGGTGGTTGGACCGGCAGCCGCGTGGGTCCGTTGTCTACGTCTGCTTCGGGAGCGGGGGAACGCTGACATGCGCTCAGACGAGGGAGCTGGCTTTGGGTCTGGAGAGGAGCGGCCAGAGATTCCTGTGGGTGGTGAAGAGCCCACATGAACGTGAGGTTAATGGCACGTACTTGGGGGACAAGGGGAATAAAAATCCCTTGGACTTCTTGCCTGAGGGATTCCCGAAGAGGACCGAGGGCGTGGGCTTTTTGGTCCCTTCATGGGCCCCGCAGGTGGCGGTGCTCGGCCACGCCTCCACCGGAGGGTTTATATCGCACTGCGGGTGGAACTCGACGCTCGAAAGCATCATGAAAGGCGTGAGAGCATAGCGAGGAGGAGATAGATTTAAACATTTTCAACGTTAATTCCATGGCCGCTATTCGCGGAGCAAAGGATAAATGCAGCGATGCTCGCTGAGGATGTGGAGGTGGCGCTGAGGCCCAAAGCAAGCGAGAGTGGTCTAGTAGAGAGGGATGAGATCGCGAGTGTGGTTAAGCGTTTGATGGAAGGGGAAGAAGGGAAGAGATTGCGGAAGAGGGCAAAGGAGCTCAGACATGCAGCAGCTTGTTCTCTCGGACAAGAAGGGTCTTCAGTCAGGGCAACGTCGGATGTGGCCCGTGAATGGATGGATAGGATAGGAGGGATAGGAGGGTCTGACGGCAAAAAAAATAAAAATAAAAATGGATATGATGGGAGGGTCTGACGATTCCTAAGCTGCTATCGCACCTGCTACTTTATTAGTTATTTTTGAATCTCCTATAGTTATCGAGATTCCTGGTTGAAATGTGATATGGTATTTTATAGCTCTGTTCCTTAAAAGTAGTGTCCATTTGGTTTGGCCAACGGGCAACCACCACCCGATGCGACAAAACTCTTCGATAATGGGCCTGTCTTAGCGCGCAAAATGTATAGGTTTCCTCGAAGTCGAAATTATTAAGTTGATGCGGAGGATCACAACTCTATACAAAATCCCTGAGCGTTTTAATTTATTGGGAGGTAACTGGTAGGTTAGACCTCTCCTGAGCATTTGGATGCAACGTTAATGTGCAGTTCTCATCCTGATCCGCTGCATATTTTGAATCCACCGGCCGATAGGGCACATGATCATCCTAAGTTTGTGCTACCACCGTTCTACTGAGCGCATTGGCTCGCAAGAGAGCCCATTACTTATGTTCGATCTGCACCATCCATGCCGATGCATATGAGTTATGTTAAACTTAGTCGAGCAAAGTCCCCAATGTCATCTTGCCTCTAAGATTCGTGGGGAGGACAAGGGCTTGGCCTTATGGTTCCTCTCTCTCTTCTTTTTTTTTTAGGAGGGATAAAAACGACAATTCATATAGCTTTTAAATAGGTATAGGCAGCCAAGTTAAAAGAAAGAAAATGAAACAACGAAGAAAAAAAATATCAGTGGTCTTGGTCCAAATAAAATGTTCGAAGTGTCGGGTAACGAAGGAGGCAATCCAATCTGCAGCTCCGTTTACCTTCCGAAATGCATATACTGTCTGGAAGGACTCTATCCTCCTGACTAGTCTACGAGTCTCATTGATCAACGGGTGACCATCCCCATATCAGTTCACTCTCCATATCCAATCGATCACCATGGAGGAGTCTCCTTAAGGTGGATCCTCTCTGCTCCAAAAACTCTCATTGCCTTTGTGGTTTCTTCATGGGCCATTCATTTGGGGATTTTACGACGCGCTGTGCACGAAGCGCTACACTGAAATAGCGTCTTGCAAGCAGTCCTGCTGTTGTTTGCGTGGCTACCGTGTGCGGAACAAAAAGATGAAGGGTGGCTTTGGGGCTCGAAGTAAGCGAGAACTCTCTGGTATAGAGGGAGAAATAGAAAGGGGTCATTGGAAATGTAATAGAGGGTGAAAAAGGGAAGAGAGATTGGGAGGGAGAGTGGTGATCAGGGATGCAGCAGTTTGTGCTTTTTGCAAGTGAGGATCCTCAGCCTAAGCAGTGTCGGAGATAGGCGGCGACTGGCGAGTGAATGCACGAAAAGGGCCAGAGGAAGTGATTCTTGAGCTGGTATTGCAAATTATAATCGAATATTAGGTTAACGTTAAGGTCTCCTGATTGCATATGTTATGCTGGTATTTTGTTGCTGTGGTTGTCACCTTTGCCAATTCTATTAACATGCAGTTGGACGGTCCGGAGATGGAGAGCTATAACTAAAGTTGGACGAACCATCCGGTTTGGGATGTACCAAACCGAACCATGAAAAATTAGGACAGTTCGCTCGATTGATTTGGATCCATTGGATTAAATATTTGAAAAGATGTCCACCGTATTAGGGTCCATTTGACTAAAAAAATTGCTTAAAAAGTCCTTGCACCACCGGCTCGATCATTTGAGAAACCCACGTGATTGCCACTCACCTATGCAATCGGCTCGAAGCACCTTCCCACCCCTTCTCACACTTGGAGCAAATCCCCCTCACTTGCAACATCACCGGTAAGGATCCTCTCTCTCTCGTTCTCCTCCCACTCCCTTTCTCTCTCCCTCCCTCCTTACTAGGTTAGGGTCAGGTTGTAATCCTCCCCTTTCTTTCTCTCTTCCTCGCTTACTCTCTCCTCCTCTCTTCTTCTCATTTTCTCCCTCTCCCCCCTTGTCTCTTTGTTTTCCATTCACCTTGAATCGGTAGCCTATATGTCCGGCAAATCTTGCCTATAACTCTCTCTTTCCCATCATCATCCTAAATAACGGGCCCATGGTATCAAACCCACCCATGCTTAATCTAACCATTCATGCCTCATAGACAAGTAATCAGCACGCCTTCAAGGCCCCGACGAAAAAGTCACTGCAATATTGGTATGCATAAATGGACTTGGATGGCTAATTAACATTTGTCTTCATTATCCATCTTGTTTATTTGAACTGGCCGTGAACCCCAGATTAATAATAATAATAATATGATATTTTTGCATGAATATTCTTCTAAATATCAAATTTTGTATGGATACTCTTTCAAACTTGATATTTGCACGTATACCCTAATAAAAAAGTTGTTTTGCTGCTTTAGTCATTTTTTTTATCCTTGTTTTTGTATATATACATGAGCTATCTAACGCTACTAAAAAATTTATAATTTCAAATTAAAATAATTAAAATATTTTTAATAGGTAGATATGAAATGAAAAAAAAAAGAAGAAAAAAAGAAAAAAAAGAAGCTGTTTGCAATGCATGACCAAGCCTATCTTGGTGTAATTGAGCTTGCCGGCTCAGGATCAAGCCTAGTAAAGATTGGGCCGAACCCGAGATCACATCATTTGGGTCTGTGAAGGTACAACATACGGAAGTTTGAGAAGTCCTCGAAACCCCGGAGCAAAAGGTCGCCGATTGGGAGGCGAGTTGGGAATAGCAACTTTGACCCCCACGCGGGGCGAGGTGAGGGTTGGGGTCAAAAGTCCTTGGATCTGGTCGGCAACGACGGTTTTGGTGCCTCTGATGTGCTCCGGCGGTGGTGGCCGAACTTCGGAGCCAGCGATTGATGGAGTTTTCTCCGATCTTCTCCAACATCGGTGGCCGGCAACATCGCTCGGCAAGGAAGAAGACGAGACGTTTCTTGACGAAGAAGACGCGTCCTTCCATGGAAGACGCGTGTCTTTCGGAGGGCCGATTTCAACATCCCGCACAACGGATTTTTTTTTTTTCCGGCTTATGCATGTACCAGTGGGCTTTGGGCCTATTCGTTGGTCCATCTATAAGGGCTTCTGCTTGAAGTCGTGGGTCGCTGGGCTCCGCCCTTCCGTCGTGAGAGGAAGGTGAGAAAGGCCTTAGAAGGCAGCTGTGGCCTAGTTAGGCCGTTCTACAATTAAAAAGATCGTGTCAATTCAATTAGCAGATGACTTCATGTAGCTTTTCTTCTATGTAATTTTTTACGTATGGTATTGCTGTCGGCTTTGTTATTAGCATAAATGGTTCCAAGAGACACTTCTTGGCTTCGCCCGTTATTTAATTAGGGAAATGCCTCTGGACTCTTCTGTGCACATCAATCAGAGACTCTGAGCATGCCAGGCTTGTTGGATCCAACAATGAATGTGGATATGTTGGCAAGTAATATAAACCGTCGGTACCTTCTGTATGCTACGTAGCCAAATGGTACTCAAGTCACATATATTTTAATTGGATTCAAGGCTGGCTTCATGCACTGGGTATGTGAGATGCATAAGTTCTTAGTAAAAAATCAGCTATTATCCCCTAAGTGTTCATAGATTTTTCTCCTATTTCCATGACACTAAAGATACCCGCACATTAGTTAGTACCTTCTCTATTTCACTATTTCTTAAAAAACATTATTTCTTCAAATCAAAATGAACAAAGGATGAATCAAAAGGATGCGTTTATAACATATAAAAGTGCTCAAGAAGAACATTGAACATCTTATCTTATCATGCATACTTTGTATCCCAGGATACACCACTGATATGGTACGAATGGTATAGGATATTATTTTCTTTCTAGGAACAGTTGAGTTGGGATCTTCTCGGATATGGATTAAACAGGAGAGGTCCAGCTCCTAGTTATCAACCATTCATATACTATAAAATGACATAATTTGGTGAGACCTGTGATATATCTACCCGTAATTTATCCTTGGTTTTCTCAATCATCCATGGAACTACAGGACATCGAGAATTAGTGGTCGGAAACTAAACCTTTCTGTTTTAATTCTGAACTAGAAAATATTACCCATCTGGTATTTCGGAGAAGGAAATGCTGTCCATTGGAATTAGAATAGCTTCATGGTGCGTCACATCACAAACCCATGAAGCCATTTTTTTTTTTTTTGGCTTCTTCTCTGTTTTGTTCTGTTCCTCTCTGCCTTACTCTGTAAAATTTCGTTCGATTTTGCTTGTCAATGATAATAAAACACGAGCAGAAAATCGAAGAAGTAAATGCAGCCGTACTGCCAGCTTTGAGTGGAGATTCTTTCCATCAGGCAAGAACTTTGGGGGAACGGGGATAGAGAGGATAACCTTCCATCGGAGTGTATCCTTCTCTTTTTGGATTAAGCTTCAGGCTGTTTCCTTTTCGAAAAGAACCATAGACACCCGCAAATTTCAACTGTGGAGAGGCGTATATCGGTATATGTAGACAATAACATACATATATACATACATACATACATATATATATATATATAGGCTAAAAAAATAGGAATGAGTGAAGGACAATAATTAAGTCGCTGGTACATAATACCAGCTCGTAACCTGATCAACTCAACCAATTAGCATCTCAAACTTTTAGCATTCTAGGTTTTAATACCATATCCGTTCCTACTCATCTACCCAAGCAAATCATGCAAGACAGGTTTATTATTTCTAGCCAAGAAATCAGTTAAAATTCTCCTTTGAAGGCCAGCCATCTTATTTGCACGATATGTCTGTATCCTAGTTGAAGTTAGTCTTCTTATCTAAGTTATTGCCCTAACTTAACATGATTCTCCATGTTGGGCCACTTATGCATTCATTTCCCTATTTTTGGTTCAATGCTGTATAGGAGATGGGGCGTACTATCACTGGCCTACATTGGCCAGACTGACGTTATTGAGCTTAGAACATATTGGCCCTAGCCAATGTATGTACCTGCTAAATCTTAATCCATTTTTTAATGCTACAGGCTTTTAATAATTACACGTATATATTGAAGTTACACAAGAAAACCGAATATAAATTATGCTTATCGGTCAATATAGACACAATATTTTTTTCACATGGAAAATAACGCCATTTTGGATGGGTTAGGGGTTGAGAACACACTTCCTACCACAAAATATTTGGAGGTGCATTTATCGAGAGAGAAACAGATTATGGTCTTTTTTTTCGTGGCTCACCATTCGAGTCTTGTACTTTTGGACCAACTTGATGCTTGCTCCAAAATAAAATTTTAGAATAGGTTATTTTTTGATTTTTTTAGATATATACTTACTAAAATATAGTACGAATTTCTAGTTTTATCGCTCAAATAAAAAAAAAAACTGACACTATTGATGGCCATTGGCTACCATCCCATCTGCTCTAAACGGCCATCGTTCACGCGTTCTCGGTGCCCGTTACTCTAGAAAGCAGAAAATAACACGATCCTCTGCGCCATCCATGTGCGGCGGCGTTTCCGCAATTCATGCCGGTGAAAACGTTTTTCTCGAAAAGAAGAACCATTTGCAGCATAGTTATTAAATACCACTGCTACGAAATCGGCCGGTTGGACCAAAATCTACATTAAAAAATATAAAAATTTTTTTAGCATAATAGAATATGCATAACTATTTTGATAAATTTTGAACTGTTTTTTAATTATAATATAAGCAGAAAAATCAGGAATCATTTAAAAATTTAATTTTTTAAATCTAAAAAATTATATATATTGCAAAAAAGTTATAATTATTGATAAATTTTATATTATAAATAATAAAGTTTTAAAAATATCCAAAAGACAAAATGAGCAGCATATATATATTTCATTATCCACCGAAGGAAGAATTGATTAATTACTTTTATGTAAATAACTAAGTATGGACCATCAAAATCTATTTAAAATAACTTCAGCTAGTGACGTAAAATACCGTCGAGTGATAGTGCGTTCTTAGCCCTGCCCGCTTCACCAAATTTTAGATCCAATCAATAGGTTTGGTCTGTGTTTAATAAATCTGCATGCCAGCTCAAGCCAGAGCGGGTCTTCGCATGCAACAATGTTAGAGATGGAGTGATAGTTTTTGACCTCATATCCCAAGTATCATTATTCATTAGTTGTGATTCATGATATTTAGGCTGGCATTTGGATTCCAAATTGCAACTTGGAATGTGAGGTTGATGTGTTATTACTGTGTTTCTTAAAATAAGGTTCATTTAGCTTGTTTACTACGGAATAGGGCAAGTTCCAAGTCTTTGTTTTTGTTCTTTTTAATTTCGTGGTAGCTGAAGTCGTTGCTTTATTTTATAAGTCCAACCACTCCGACACAAGTTCAGCTGGTCATGATGCATGGATATTTGTTTCTCGAAGTTGTCGAGTTGATATACGGGTCACAAGTTACAATGCATAAGGTCTGATTGTTTGATTCATTAAAGCTCATTTTTCTCCTGTTCGAGTTGTTTTAGAGTATTTTAGTCTTCCGGCAAGGCTGGACCTTTTCAACTCGATCTTTAATTAGAAAGAATACAATTTCCGTTTAAAGTTCACCAAAATTTGACTTGTTAGAGAGTAGGTAATTTCATCACTCTTTATATCATCAATATTTTTTTTATTATTTTTTGGAGCCACATCGAGAAAAATTTGGTACAAAATTAAAATAAAAATAAAATCAAACCAGCGTATTCTATGTCAACCCAAGGAATTAGCATCATCAATAGAGAACATTCAATTCTCAATTCAATTCATTGCAAAATAGCGAGAGCATGAATTATTTAAAACTTCTCTAAATAGGATACATGATTATCTTGATTACTCTCGTGTTTGTTTTATCGGACTCATTAGCTCAAACAAGCTCCAATTTGGCCCAATTAATCCCCATCATTCATGGTTGACTGATAAGTAATCTGCCTTCAAGTCACCAAAGCATCATTGTCATTGAATTAGGTACATGAATGGGCTCACATTAATTGGACAGTTTCTTAGCCTCCACTTCGTCTGCTCATCTTGGTTGCCTAAACTAATGGGCATTTGGTGGTTCACATATATCATGCTAAAAAAATATTTAAATACTTATCACGTATCATAAAAAAAGAAAAGATCCTTGCTCATTAAATTTCTTCTGTTCATGGCATATTGAATATGCTATGGATGTCGCAAAAGCGATGGATGGCTTATCTTTTCTCATGTCAGAAACGCCTGCTCATTTGCGAATTTCCCGCACATAATTACAAAGACGACAAAATAAAACCATTAATAGTTTAATTGCATTCGTTTCCTACAGCAATCCGCTCCGGTTAATATATAGTGAACATATAGATCGCCACCCCCAACCAACCCCAGGCAAGACCAGGTCCAGTTTACCCCATGGAAGAACCCCGGCCTCCCCGCATTGCCCTCCTCTCTAGCCCCGGCCTGGGCCACATCATTCCCTTCGCCGAGCTAGCCCGTCACCTCGTCCTCCGCCAGCGCATCGCCATCACCCTCATCACCCACCCCGCCGAACCCTCCGCCGCCGTCGACCGGGCTCTCTTCAACAACCTGCCCGACGAAGTCGACACCGTCTGCCTCCCCGAATTCCCGCCGGAGGACTCCTCGAATGGCACCACCAAACTGGAGACCCGCGTCTTCGAAACTATAAAGGCCAACTTTCCTCACCTCCGTTCCCTTCTGAGCTCTATTTCCTCGTCTGCTCCTCTCGCGGCACTCGTCATCGATACCTTCTGCATCGACGCCTTGGACGTGGCCTCCGAGCTTCGCATCCCGGCCTACCTCTACTTCACTTGCTCATGCACGGCTCTCTCCCTTTCTTTCCACATCCTTACGCTGGACGCCTCATTCCAAGGGGAATACCGGGACCTGCCCGAGCCGGTCCGCCTGCCCGGGTCCGGGTGCGTGCCGGTCCGAGGGGAGGATCTCTTCGAACCGATACAGGACCGGAGAAACGAGGTATACAAGTGGTTTGTCCGCGTCACAAAACGATTTTACGAAGCCAAGGGGATTCTGGTGAACAGCTTCGAGGATCTGGAGCCAGAGGCCGTGAAAGGTTTGAACGAAGCTGACGGTATACCTCCGGTCTATCCGGTTGGTCCGCTGGTCCGGACCGCGCCGGATGAGGAGCACGAGTGTTTGAGGTGGTTGGACCGGCAGCCGCGTGGGTCCGTTGTCTACGTCTGCTTCGGGAGCGGGGGAACGCTGACATGCGCTCAGACGAGGGAGCTGGCTTTGGGTCTGGAGAGGAGCGGCCAGAGATTCCTGTGGGTGGTGAAGAGCCCACATGAACGTGAGGTTAATGGCACGTACTTGGGGGACAAGGGGAATAAAAATCCCTTGGACTTCTTGCCTGAGGGATTCCCGGAGAGGACCGAGGGCGTGGGCTTTTTGGTCCCTTCATGGGCCCCTCAGGTGGCGGTGCTCGGCCACGCCTCCACCGGAGGGTTTATATCGCACTGCGGGTGGAACTCGACGCTGGAAAGCATCATGAAAGGCGTGCCGTTAATTGCATGGCCGCTATTCGCGGAGCAAAGGATAAATGCAGCGATGCTCGCTGAGGATGTGGAGGTGGCGCTGAGGCCCAAAGCAAGCGAGAGTGGTCTAGTAGAGAGGGATGAGATCGCGAGTGTAGTTAAGCGTTTGATGGAAGGGGAAGAAGGGAAGAGATTGCGGAAGAGGGCAGAGGAGCTTAGTCATGCAGCAGCTCGTTCTCTCGGACAAGAAGGGTCTTCAGTCAGGGCAACGTCGGAGGTGGCACGTGAATGGATGGATAGGAGGGCCTGACGATTCCCAAGCTGCTATCGCACCTGCTACTTTATTAGTTATTTTTGAATCGCGTGTCGTTATTGAGATTCCTGGTTGAAATGTGATATGGTATTTTATAGCTCTGTTCCTTAAAAGTAGCGTCCATTTGGTTGGCTTACAGTAGCAAAATAAGCACAAGTTGACAATAAGCAAGCGTGAACTCCATGCTTGATTTCGTCAGGCCAACAACCACCCGATGCGATCGAGAAAACTCTCCGATAATGGACCTGTCTTAGCGCTCAAAATGTATAGGTTTCCTCAAAGTCGAAATTCTTAAGTTGGTGCCGAGGATCACAACAATATACAAAATCCCTGAGCGTTTTAATTTATTGGGAGGTAACTGGTAGGTTATACCTCTCCTGACCATTTGGATGCAACGTTAATGTGCAGTTCTCATTCTGATACGCTGCATATTTTGAATCAACCGGCCGATAGGGCACCACCCAATGCCGATGCATATCAGTTATGTAACTTAGTCGAGCAAAGTCCCCAGTGTCATCTTGCCTCTAGGATTCGTGGAGAGGTCAATGCTAGTGTCCTTCACGGGCCATTCATTAGCAATACTAGGCCATACCTCGACTGGGGATGTACACGGAAACTCTACGTTGAAACAGCGTCATGAAAGCGGTGCCGCTGTTGTTTGCGCGGCCACCGTATGCGTAACAAAAAGATGAAGGGTGGCTTTGGGGCTCGAAGTAAGCGAGAGCGATCTGGTATAGAGGGAGAAATAGAAAGGGGTCATTTGAAATATAATGGAGGGTGATGAAGGGAAGAGATTGGGAGGGAGAGTGGTGATTAGGGATGCAGCTGTTTGTGCTTTTTGTAGGGGTGGACCCTCAGCCAGAGCAGTGTCGGAGATAGGCGGCGACTGGCGAGTGAATGCACGGAAAGGTTCAGAGGGAGTCATTGCTAATTCTTGGGCTGGTATTGCAAGTTATAATCAAATATTAGGTTGGCATTAAGGTCTCCTGATTGATATGTGTTGTGCTTGAAATCTGGCCTGAGGATGACCACGCCAGAGGAAGCCGAGGAGATGCCGGCGGCGACAGAAAAAAAGAGCTACTTCCTGCGCTCCGGGGTACCTGCACAAAGCCTTGGCCGGGGGTTTCGGCGAAGGCCCTTCGATGGCTAGGTTAGCCGGGCTTTTTTGAGCAGAGGAGGAGCTTTCTGAGTGCCTTTGATGGTCTCTTGTAACTTAAGAATGCTTTTAATAGCTTATCATGGCTTACCGAGGGTCTTTCCCAACCTCCTTTTTATATGGTGAAGGTTTCAGCCGTTATCTGAAATCTCGGTCGATTCGTGATCAGCTGGCCATCAGTTGGAGGCGGCGTACAACACGGAGATCAATCCCACAGGCGGAGAATTCTGGAGATATTTTTTCAGATTTGTTCTGAGGGTCCGCCACATCATTTCAAGCGGAAGTGTTCGAGGGAGCTCTTTAATGCATTGTGTGCACACTCACTCTGAGGTGTTACCTGGTGGTATGCGAGGGGCCAATCATCAATGCCCTGCTCTCAAGGCGGCTGTCATAATGACTGGCTTTTAACACCGCGGTCTAGGAAGATCTGCAGAGAGAACTCCTGGGTCTGCCATGTGGCACGATCTAGCCGCTCGGCCGTCTGAACATGGGATCTGCGGGATCTTTGACGGGATCAAGGTTGAGAGGGCTGAGGTCGACTCGGCCTTCAGGGGGTCCGAGGTCGGCTCCGTCTTCGTCTGGGTCCAAGCTGAAATAGGACGATCCTTCAGCGGGGTTCGAGGTCGGCCAAGCCGACCTCGGGCCCCGCTAAAGGCTGAGCCGACCCCAGTCAGAGGCCGGGCCGACCTCGGACCCCACTAAAGGCCGAGCCGACCTCGGCCCTGTCAATCTTGATCCTGTCGAAGATCCCGTGAATTCCTTGCCCAGGCGGCCGAGCGGCCAGATCGTGCCACGTGGCAGACCGAGGAGCTCCCTCAGCAAATCTTCCTACACCGCGATGTTAAAAGCTAGTTATTATGACGGCTGCCTCGGGGGTAAGGTATTGATGACTGGCCCCTCGCATACCACGAGGTAACGCATTGGAGTGAGTGCGCACACAATGCATTAAAGCGCTCCCTCGACTACTCCCAAATTCTCCGCCCACGGGATTGATCTCCGTGTTGTACGCCGCCTCCAACTGATGGCCAGCTGATCATGAATCGATCAAGATTTTAGGTAAACCCCACTCTATAAAAAGAGGGTAGGAAAAGGCCTTAGGTAAGCCATGATAAGCTATTACAAATATTCTTAAGTCGCAAGAGGCCATCAAAGGCACTCAAAAAGCTCCTCCTCTTCTCAAAAAGGCCCGGCTAACTTAGCCATTGGAGGACCTTCGCCGGAACCCTCGGCCTAGACTTGTGCAGGTACTCCGAAGCACAGGAGGTAGCTCTCTTTCTCCGTCCCCGCCGGCATCTCCTCGGCTTCCCCCGGCATGGTCACCCTCAGGCCAAATGTCAACCACAACAATATGTTATGCTGGTATTTTGTTGCTGTGGTTCTTAAACAATGGCTATTTGGTTTGAAGTGCATGTCGACAATAAGCACAAGCGCGAAATTTATATATCCAGTGATGATTAGGGGCTATGGGCTGGTGAGCTCAAGCAATTGAAAATGGGGTTGTATCCTATATGCTAGTTTAGTCGGTCAAGATCTTCGTTCAATATCTTTCCTCGATGAAGTTGAGTTGATGTGCAGATTCGCAAGTACCAGATCATTTTGATTTATTAAAACTCAATACTGTCTTCCATCAGAAAAAAAAATCAAAGCTCACCTTTGCCAATTCTACGAACATGCAGTTGGACGGTCCAGAGATGGAGAGCTTAGAGCTATAACTAAAGTTGGGCGAACCATCCGGTTTGGGATGTACCAAACGGAACTAGAAAAACCAGGGTGGTTCGCTCAATTGATTTGGATCCATTGGATTAAATATTTGAAAAGATGTCCACCATTCGATTAAAGTCCATTTGACTAAAAAAATTACTTAAAAAGTCTTTGCACCTCCGTGGGTCGATCATTTGAGAAACCCAAGTGATTGCCACTCACCTATGCAATCAGCTCGAAGCACCTTCCCACCCCCTTCTCACACTCAGAGCATGTCTCCCTTACTTGCAACATCACCGGTAAGGATCCTCTCTCTCTCTCATTCTCTCTCCCTCCCTGCTAAGCTCGGCACAATACAAATTTGTACCATGCCAAACTAGCTGCTGGCCTGCATGTCCAGCAAATCTTGCCTATAACTCTCTCTCTTTGCCATCATCATGCTAAATAACAGGCCCATGGTATCAAACCCACCCATGCGTAATCTAACCATTCATGCCTCATAGACAAGTAATCAGCACGCCTTCAAAGCCCCGACGGAAAAGTCAATGCAATTTTGGTATGCATAAATGGACTTGGATGGCTAAATAACATTTGTTTTCGTTATCCATCTCCTTTATTTGAACGGGCCGTGAACCCTAGATTAATAATAATAATAATAGGTTATTTTTGCATGAATATCCTTCAAAATATCAAATTTTGGATGGATACCCTTCCAAACTTGATATTTGCACGTATATCCAGGCAAAAAAGTTGTTTTGCTATTCTAGCCTCTTTTTTTCCCTTATTTCTGCATATATATATATATATATATACACCCGCATTATTTAACGTCGTTAAAAAATTAACAATTTTAAGTTAAAATAACTAAAATATTTTTAATAGGTATATGTGCAAAAACAAATATTATGAGCTCGATGAGGACCAAGCCCATCTTGGTATAATTGAGCTTGCCGGCTCAGGATCAAGCCTAGTAAGGATTGGGCCAAACCCGATATCACATCATTTGGGCCTGTGAAAGTACAACATGCCGAAGTTTGAGAGTCCTCGAAACCCCGGAGCAAAAGGTCGCCGATTAGGAGGCGAGTTGGGAATAGCAACTTTGGTCCCACGCGGGGCGAGGTGAGGGTTGGGGTCAAAAGACCTTGGATCTGGTCGGCAACGACGGTTTTGGTGCCTCTGATGTGCTCCGGCGGTGGTGGCCGAACTTCGGAGCCGGCGATTGATGGAGTTTTCTCCGATCTTCTCCGGCATCGGTGGCCGGCAACATCGCTCGGCAAGGAAGAAGACGAGACGTTTCTTGACGAGGAAGACGCGTCCTTCCCCGGAAGATGCGTTTCTTTCGGAGGGCCGACTTCGACATCCGCACGACGGATTGTTTTTTTTTCGGCTTGTGCATGTACTGGTGGCCCTTGGGCCTATTCGTTGGTCCATCTATAAGGGCTTCCGCTTGAAGTCGTGGGTCGCTTTGCTCCGCCCTCTCGAGTAGCTTGGCATCCCGCCGTGACAGGAAGGTGAGAAAGGCCTTAGAAGGCAGCTGTTGCCTGGTTAGGCCGTTCTAAAATTAAAAAGATCATGTCAATTCAATTAGAATGTGACTTAGTGTAGCATTTCTTCTATGTAATTTTGCACGTCAGGTATTGCTGTCGGCTTTGTTATTAGCATAAATGGTTCCAAGAGACACTTCTTGGCTTCGCCCGTTATTTAATTAGGGAGATGCCTCTGGACTTTTCTGTGCACATCAATCAGAGACTCTTAGCGTCAGGCTTGTTGGATCCAACAATGAACGTGGATACTTTGGCAAGTAACATAAACCGTCGGTACCTTCTGTATGCTACGTAGACAAATGGTACTCAAGTCACATATATTTTAATTGGATTCAAGGCTGGCTTCATGCACGGGGTATGTGAGATGCATATAAGAGCAAGTTCTTAGTAAAAAAACAGCTATTATCCCCCAGGTATTCATAGATTTTTCTCCTATTTCCATGACAATAAAGATACCTGCACATTAGTTAGTACCTTCTCTATTTCACTATTTCTTAAAAAACATTATTTCTCCAAATCAAAATGAACAAAGGATGAATCAAAAGGATGCGTTTATAACATATAAAAGAGCTCAAGAAGAACATCGAACATCCTATCTTATCATGCATGGTCACATGATCGATGGCATAGTTTGTACTTCTAAACATTATGGAAGAAATCCATCTCGCACTTATTTACGCTACAAACAGTAATAGCAAACTTCTAAACTCCTTTGTGATTTAGAAGTGCGCGCATGGCCTGCCTCCCACCTAGAGAGATAACGATCACCCTAAATTTAGGCACAAATGTTTCTTGGGCTTCTGACGAAGCCCGGCCCAAACAATGCTGAATGGGTGAGCCGAACTGCAAACCTAGCTAGTGGGTGCCCCGGGCCTACCACGTCCAAGTGGCTGACCCAACAACGGCCATATGTTCCGTGCCCCCCACCAACAGTTTCGAGCCCGGGCAGCGCTCGCCACTGTCCCCTGAGGCAGGCTTAAATTCGGGCTCTGATGGTCTCAGAGATCCCTGCACGTCTCTCCATCTCCCATCACACCAAAGAAACAAGCCTTCTCCCCTTCAATTAATTGCAAAGGCAAGACCGGCATGATTGCATTACACCCCCCCCTTGTCCCTCCAACCACATTCACAGTTCAATACCAAGTACATGATGCCTTGTCAAAAATAAGTGGGCTGGCCCGGGTTTGGATGGATAGGCCACCAACCTCATTCCCCATGTATAACAGTAACACAACATGTGGATAACTAGGAGACACAAGATGCATGGATTAGTCATCCTTAGGAGGTGCCCAGTGAGACACAAAGTTCCTTCTGCGACATGGCAGAGAGAGATTGGTACATGATTCATCGAGGGTTGGTGCCATGCGCGAGAGCACAAGAGGTTGATCGAATCAGGAGTTTGCACGCGGCCATTTGCATGAGCTTGGAAGAAGAGTTTGTGAGGCTATTCGGTGCCCCATAGCAATATGGAGAGGAATGGGTCATGGTTGGCTGCAGGAAAACAGCGTCCGCGCCCAAACCGGAGCTTATCGCGGCGGAAAGTGGGAGATGGCATGGAGGGGATGCGTCCGGTGTTTTCCCGAATCCCAACGGCTCGCGGGGCGAGAGTGACGTTTCAGGCAGCCGGAATCTTTCCTGCCATCAAGTTGCGGGGGCCGCCAGGATCCGACATTCAGACACGTACAATTCCCCAGGACCATAAACACACCATCCCCTCCCACTGCTTCTCCCATTTAAGAAGGGATTTTCAAAATGGTGTTTCTATTTTTTCCTCAAAAAAAAGAATGGTGATTTGTATTCGTATGGCCAGTGTCTCCAAGCTAGAGTCTTCTCTCTCTTTCATACCCCTTTCGTGGAGCCATTCAATGCCTGCGAGGGAAGCATCAATGAAGCCTATATATATATATATATATATATATATATATATATAGAGAGAGAGAGAGAGAGAGAGAGAGAGAGAGATTAATGAAGCCTACATGAAAAGATGATACAATGCTATCGCTGATACATGTTCGAGAGAGAGACACCCATATGTCACATAGTGACGTACCGATTTAATTCCTGTATATGTTTTTGACTTCGGTGCATATTTATTTTCTTCTATCTGTAAATAAATTTTGTAGACCTAAGTGTACACACCTATTGATGATAAGAGATGGTGGCCCAAAATTGGATTGCCTTTGTGTTACAGGTAGTTTTCTAGCAATAACTCAATTTCCACTTCGCGGCATATACAGCATTCCATTTGTGTGCGCGCACACCACAGAGAGAGAGAGAGAGAGTACATGCTCTGCAGAAGACTTCTGTATTTTCTATAGTCATGTAATAACTATATAATGGCGTATTCATTGTCACGCATATGCTATAGCGTTGTTGCTGTATGGGCTTGAATGATTGTAGATATAGATATATGAAAGTTGGAACTGCCATGAATTTTGCAGAGGATTTGCATTGAAATAACTGTGATAAGGCTCGTGAACTAGCCGTTGGAATGCAAGGTTCAATTACTCCCTTCTCATACTTACGTATGACATCGATCGCTGCCAAACAAAACAGAGGCCTATCAGCATGGATGCACGATGACTGTCGCCAAAAGATAGGAACCTTGATAAACGGCAGGAATACTTAAACCGAACAAATGGAGAACAAGGCCCTTTTATTCTTTTTCAGATAAGAAATTCATATTTTTCATCAACTGGATAGAAGTGATGGCCCAGAAAAAAAAAAAAAAGCAAAAGGAAGCTGATAGCAACAATAACTTCATTCTAGTTTATTAAATAAGAGAGCGGATGACAGGATTGTGGGTGGTTGGGGATGGTAAATGTGAAAGTAAATGAGGAGAGGTAGGACAAAGAAAAGAGCATAACATAGGCCAAGACGGCTGATCACTAAATGAGGCACTCTCATGCATCACCTGTGTCATCAGTTCTTCCCCCTATTCCTATTTATGTTATTTATCGTGGCACGACTTCTCCGTGTCTGATTTCATTCAAGCCTCCTTACAGATGTTTACTGACGCTCACATTTATTTTGGCCTCTTTCTCTCTATTAAGTTTGTTTGTCGCTGGCTGCTACATGCTCATCGCTGTTGAATGTTCCCTTCCGTATCCAAAATGAAATTTAATTGCAAGGAACTACTTGTTCGACATCTTATTTAACTCAACTTTGGCGATTTATGCCATCTCCATACTTTGGATTTTATCACTGGTTGATGCTGTTATTTCTATCATCGTTGAATTCTTTTGCATTATTTTATGGTGTGCAAAAGATATGCTATGGGTCATAATGGAAGGTAATTGTTTGAGCAATGGAGGAGGAGATTTGAGTTGCTTATATTTAGCATCTACGCTACTTCCACAGTATCAGATATTTGGATTTAAGGACCTCATCTTCTCCATTGACGATATTTTGCTCAAATTTATTGACGATGATGAATCCTCATTGCATGGCCTCCCTAAGAAGTTAAGAACAGATCAATTAAACCATGTTTTAAGGACAATTACCTTTTTCTTCTCCTCTGGAATCTCATCTTTTTATTCCTCTAAAATCACAAAGTTGGATAATGAAACATGAGAGTGCCGATTAAAATTCGAGGTGAAATTAAATTTCATAACTATCCAGTGAGGAGATTGGTGACCAGATAAATTTTCAATTTGAGTTCGTTCTAAGATTTTAAGGGGAGGGCCACCAAAATTTGAAATTTGATGAGGGAACGGTTATCTCTTGATAGCGTAGCCAATGCCATCTATTATTTTGTCACACTATTAGACCTTTGGAAACTTTGTGAGAAGGAAATTCTTGTCAGATTTTTGTAGACAGGAGGATACGTTATAAACCATCTTTTCATATTAATTTATGCCTCGTTTCATAAGAAAAATCTTCGGTGGATTCTACTCGGGCCATGTCAACCGAGTTCTGCGATACTGTAGAACAGAACCAGCTGAAAAGCATACTACATGCTTCATCTGGAATACCTTACCATGCCACCTAGTGTGACCTGAAAGTTTTTCGTTCTTCTTCAGTCTGTACCCTAGTGAATTATATCAGACTTCTATAATAACTTCTTCCTAAAAGAAATGGAACTAAAAGGGTGCATGCATATCAGCCTTCTTAAAGGATTATTGCTGGATTTATTACTCAGAAAAATAATGCTAGTTATTACTCCTTTGGCTGGTAAAGAACAGTATGCCTTCATTTGGTAGAAATATAAATATGCTGTAATTGTCTTTCTTTTGATGAATAGATATGCTGTAATTGTCAGAAGCATATTGATGTAGCAATGTTGCTGAAACCATACTATGAAATAAACTGTAAAAAAAGTAATCTGGTTTGAGATCTTCTAGCTATGGGCCTCCATATTATTGGACTCAGTGGATGGAAATTATTTCACCAGATCTGGGTTCTCTATCATTGTCAATGATCTGCGCATAGGCTATATGGATTTTTTTTTCAAAAAAATGAACAGTAAGGACATCTCATCTCTGCTATCGTATATTTACTTAAACCTAATGAACTAAATTGCCCAAAGAGTGATATCTCCAAAGGTGTGGGAGTCCGAAAAAGCAAAGAAAGTGCAGACTGGTGATGAAACTCCCAATCACTTTGAAGCTATAATTGATAGATTGTATAATTACTTGTTGTGTCAGAAATATATAGCAGAATAACTCCGGTAAGAGTTATTTGGTTTGCTGGGTACGTACCAGAAACTCCCGTAGTTAATCTATGTAAATTTCAAATAACATGCTTCAGTTGAGTCTGCTAATATGAATCTGGACGTACGAAATATAATCTATGATGATAGTCCTGGAAATGTCTGGAGATGTTAATGCAAATTGAAGCTTGTTTATTTGAAAATTGATGGAAGCATGGTCTAGAAAACAACAAAATTCGTTTCTGTGGTGTCAGATTATTTGTCACTATGCAGTAGAATCTATTTAATACATGTGTACTCGTCACTCTCAGAATGTACTCCAAAAGAAATTAATAAACCTAAAAATGGATCACTTTGGAAGGCAGGGGCGATGATTTTTTTTTTTTTGATTGGAAGCAGGGGCAATGATCCAATAAGGAACTACGCTCCCTTGTAACTAGAATTGTTGTAAATGTAGCCTTTAGTGTTTTTGAATTCAGAGCCCTGGAGGAGATGAACATGGCACTTTTAGCCGATCGATTAAGAGGCCACTCCAAAAAAAAAAAAAAGCACAACAGCAGCAGCGGCAGCAAAAACGCCATGGTGCTGTTAGGCAAGAGCTATGCCAGAAACTTCATGTTTTCATCATCAGGACTTCTGCAGGGTGCTCTATTGGTGGACCACCACAAAAGAAGGATATCAACCAATTTGTAGTCACTCAACTATTTACCTGATTAATTTCACTGTGATATCCACTTTGTCTTCTTTTTTTTTGCTTAGGTCTCTGTCTTTCATTTCATTTCTCGCTCCAAGTGCATGGCGGAAGTCATGCGTGAGGGCATTTTAACTAGAACAAAATAAGACCAAACAAACCATACAATAGTGAAAGGAGAACTGAACAACCCACCCAAGGCAACTTAAGAAATAAAACCCGCTTGTTTCTTTTATAATTCTATTTTGATGATAAGGGAAGCAAAAGAAACCACCCGGCCTTTATTGGTGAGTTCTTCCAAAAAACTCTAGAGTCGCATCTATTTCAACAAACCACCCAAAGAAAAGCAGCAAATATCTGTTTGCCTCTAAGAAGTCCTTCCTTCCAAATTTTAAGCATTCCTAAAGCCACCTTCAATTATATATAACAAATAGTTTTACTTTCGGGGACGAAATAGACTTCCAAAATTTGATTCATGAAGGCCCAGAACTCCGTATTGACTAACCACTAGCCCAAAGCTTAAGATGTCAGATCAAGATATCTTGGCCTATGCAAATGAAGATCTAAACAAGTCAAGGATGATGCAAGACGATGACCGGAAATTAAGAGAAGAAAGGGCTCAAAAGAATTGGCCTAGATGGGATTTTTTGCTTATTCTTTTTTCCCATACAAGCCTAAATAGGGTTTGGATCCATAAACTTAAGCTTTATTGACATGTCAACCGACCACTAGTTGTCAAATGCTCCAGGGTAGGTGCAGCAGGTGGCTGCCAGCTGTTCGACACGTCGGTTCCGGAGGCAGAGCTTCGAGCAGCCTGGGCGGGCGTGCGCCATGCGAGGATGACCCTGCGAGCCAGGTCGATCATTTTGGAGGGCGACTCCACCACGGTCATCGGATGGATTCGGAGGGGGGCGACGGGTGATGGTACAGACCACCCTTTGATCCGCGACATAGGGAGCATGATGGGAGATGAGAGAGCCTTCCAGGCTCAACATGTATTTAGAGAAGCTAATGGGACAGCTGACTGGGTGGCGGCCCATGCGGCTCATCACTCAGGGTACACCCTTTGGTCGGGGGAGGAGGAGCTGCCACATGCGCTCCGCGAGTTGCTTTATTTTGATTTTCTTGGATGTATTCGTACACGTATTGTATGAAATATCCGTTTTCAACAAAAAAAAAAAAAAAAAAAAAGCTTAAGACCGTAAGAAATGAATCTCTGGCCATAACATTTTGCCACGGTTCAGTAATCTATAGGAAGAGCACGCGACGAGAACACAATTGGGCCCTCATGTGTATGCTTTCAGCATTCATCACTTGGCTTTTGAATAATTTGCATTAATCTATCTAATTACATTTCTTATTTTTTCCCAGGAATTCTTCTGTATTTCAAATCCCAGCCATCATGGCATCACTGCGAAGCCTGTTTCTTTACTCTAGGCAATGTTAGAACTGTCTGATGAAGCAAGGGAACAGTGAACAAGCATGTCGGAAATAGCGTAAATACTGTGCCCTGGCCCCCTTCATGTGAGCGGATTTTGTGATCGTTCATCTGACTGCCTTGAAGGACGCCTATACGTTCAAGCAGCATTTGCTGCAAACCGCTAGTTTTGGTGGCTCAGGTACCGAAAACCATTACCAATTTCTGGTGCATTTGCACGGGTTCCACGTAGATAAATAGGGAGAGTAAATTTTGTGGTGACTAAAAAGCCAAGGTCCTTTCGATATTCCATAGCAGTGGAGTGACAAAATTAGACAAACAAGGGTCTCGGCCTCCTGAATCTCTCGACGGAGTTGTCACAATGCAGAACCTCAACTGTAAAAGCTAACCAAAAAAATATTATATTGATCTTTTGCTTCTGTTTTAAAATTTACTCAATGCATAATTAATATAAAACTAAATACACATATGTGTCGATTCTTACGTGCCTCTCTCATTTAAAATTCAGCATCCTTCTAGGTCAAATATCCAAATTTATTCAATTCCAATCACCAACACCATAATCAGCTGGTGGTCAGTCCTAATTAATTTGTAGAGCAACAAAATTAGACAAATATGGGTTTCATCCTCCTAAAGCGCTCAACGGTGTTGTAACAATGCAAAACCTCATCTATAAAAACTAACCAAAAAGTATTATATTGGTCTCTTAGTTTTATATAAGTTTCTAAAATTTACTCGATACATAGCAGATATGGGACTAAATACATATATGTATGGATCCTCGCATACTCCTATTTTAATTTGGACTCCTCCTATGTCAAGGATCCAAATCCATTCAAATCCAATCATAAATAGAATAATTAGCCGGCGGTCAGCTCTAATTAATTTGTGGTGCAATATCTCCTAGTCAATATAGGCTATAGACTAGATCTACTCGATATTCATTTACACTAACTCAAGACTTCATCCATAAAAGTTAGTCAAAAGATATTATATACGTTTCTTAACCCAGTATAAGTTCCAAAAGATTTATGCAAAACATAGCCAATATGAAAATAAATACATACCTGCACGAGTTCTTACACGGGATAAGCATTTTAACCTGCATCTGTAGGTGGTAAAAATAATTCAAAATATTGTGATGGCACATAAAGTTGTAACCCCACAAATCTTGTCAACTTACAATTATTACAATGCAACCAAGTAAATCACGGCTAAGCCTCCAACATTTTGTTCTGCTTCTCATTCTTATCATTAATTAATGGATGGAAAAGTCTAACCACTCACTGTTTAAGTTTTTTTTTTTTCTGGTTTTAAATAAACATCATCATTCTTGAAATTGTTATTCTGTTGAAAGTCCTGCTATCTGTTCAGTTGAGTACTTTTCTAGAAATAATTATTACTAGATATAACTCTAATTTTATCTAAGGGGAGAAAAGTTTGGGATAAAAATTAGAACAGGTCGGGATAAAAATTAGAATAGGTCCTGAATCTATGCTAAGTAATTTAGACTTTATTAACAAGACACAAGAAAAGCAAGCAGTTCGTTGCATGATGGCAGCAAGTTTAAGAAGTAGAAGCATCAGTATGGCAATGGCCATGTAATTTGGGTGACTCAATATTTAAATGACCGGCCCACCCAAAAAGATTCTGTGTAATTCCAATGTGAAAGGTTTCTCTAAAAAAATTCTAATGCGAGAGGCCTTTAGCCACCAAATATTAGTGCTGCAAATGGGTGGGGTCAACCTGTGACCTGACCTGACCCAACCTACATAAGATCCGACCCAATCTAAATTTTAGGATCCGTAGGGTTGGATCGGGTTCTAAATTTGGATCTGTTCTATTTTTTGGATCAGGTCGGATTCACCCAATTTTGATCCGAATCCGGACCCGACCCATTTTTTTGGTCAGTTTCTTACTATTATATGGTAGAACTTTAAATATAAAAATACATAAACTCGGATCCGACTCGGACCCGACCCGACCCGAATGATCTGTTGGGTCAAAATTTGTAGGCATTGACCCAATTCGACCTGCCCCAATTTTCAATCGGATCAGGTCCAGATCCAAAATTAGGACTCGAACAAGAAACCAGATCGGATCGGGGTCACTCAGGACCCGATCCGATCCGATCCATTTGTAGCCTTACCAAATATTGTTAAGGCTTTGGTGCTATGTTGGTGAATAATATATATATAAATGAAACATAATAAATATATTGTGGAAAAGACAAAGAACAAGATGGAGAGGAAGAGGAAGACAGAGAAATAAGTTTAAAATTCCAAGTCCAGACAAACATTTCACAATAATCTATTCTCATATTACTACATCGGAAGAGGCTATGTTCAGGCTCTTTATAGGGAGAATATGAAAATTCTTATAATGAAGCAAAAACATTAATAATGATCACAGATCATATGGCTTTGAAAACCTAAAATCAAAAACACTAGATGCAAATATATTCCAAAGACCAAATAGTGATTCAAAACTGTCGAAATAAAACCCGCAAGACCACTGATGAGGTCAAGGAAGGTCGGGCTCCGGCCTGCACGTCCAGCACTACGGAGAAATTTCTCGCCCTCCGACCTCGCCGTTGATGAGGTCAAGGGAGATCGGGCTTCGGCCCACGCGTCCAGCGCTACGGAGGAATTTCTTGCCCTCCGACCTCACCATTTATGAGGTCAAGGGAGATCGATCTCCGGCCCGCGCGTCCAACGCTACGGGGGAATCTGCCGCCCTCTAACCTCGTCCCCACCAGTCTCAGACAGCGGAGGCGACTACTTCTCCTCAGAGGTATTGTCCGCTTTGAAAGGGGTTTCATAGTCTCTTTTTTTTTTGCTGAAAAAAAGGGGTAGAGAGAGGAAGGGACAAGCCCACCCCCACGTAGCAGCCCCCACTGGGCCTCCGCCCCGCCAGGAGAATGTTCGATGCGGGCAGAAATGGCCGTGTGTTGGACACCCCGACCGATTTTACTCATGCCTTCTCCAGCTCGAGTCCCACGTGTGAGTACGTCACACCTGGCACCACCCCGGCTACTGGCAGTCCAAGAGCGGTCCTATACCTCATGTCCAAGCAGTGGCCGAAGCTACATTTTAATCGTTGCTGCAGCGATTCGAACTTCGGACCATGAGGTTAGAATCCCCACCCAGTACCACTAGGCTACCACCTTGGTGGCTTTCATAGTCTCTTCCCAACGCATGATTTTGCCCCACAAAAAATGCCTCTGAAGAGAAAGGGATAGTCCCCCTCCATTTAAGGAACAAACCTCTCTGCTATCTAGTCGATGTGGGACTAAGTTCAAATTCTTTATTCCCACAACAACCACATTATGATCAAGTCTAGCATCAACAACAACATCATATTTTTGGATATTTACAGCATTTCCTCAAATTGCCATGGCTTCCTCTTCCAATCCTAATCTTGTCCAATATTTCAAATATTCAAAAGCTTACTCAAGAACGAACTTGGTCGTAACTTTCTTTCCATTTCCAGAAATGTTTTTGCATAATGATTTTGCGGGGGCTTTATATCCCAATTTCAAGACCTTGCATCAATTATGCTAAACAAGCTGTACAGATTGCAGTATAACATGGTTGTGACAATGCCTTATAAGTATGGCCTTAATAGCCATACAACAATTATATCTTGAACTTCATGAGTCAATATAAGATTATGACAGATTTTAATGTGGCTAAAAATTTCGAAGAACACTTCTCTATGATTTCATATTGTTGTATTGTAATGGTCATTATTTACCATTACAGCATCATATAATAGCTAATTGTAGCATGATAATAATGAGGCGATAGTGTACGTTGGGCATCCCTCCTAAGGAGATGTGGCCCATGTATTATCGGGCGCCAAAGTTGAATGGCGAGGCCTATCATTAAAGACTGGAATTAAAATATTCCCTTAGCACAAAAGGATGAGAACTAGGATTTTTATTCATGGTGTGCAGTGAGAATCCTAAGGCATCCCTTCTATTCTCTGTAGAGAGACTTCTTCCTGTAGAGGAAGCCATAGTAGCCAACAAACTGGAATTAAAAGATGTTAGTAGATTGGCCAACATCAAACCACATGTCCATATCTGTAATTCTCAGTATCTCTGAATATAAGATCTTGGATGGGTTTTGAGTGCTCTATCTAGTAAACCTAGTTACGCATGAGTTATGAGCCAGATTTACCCTGATATAAATTATAGCTTAAAACTTGAACCAAAAATACTAATTAGAAAATATTGTTTAGATGCTATGATTCTGCACTATAAATCTCTTAGCGCTATGAATTAATGTGAGACTACTACATGTTTACAACAGGTCGTTATTAATTCAACGACAAAGTTATGCTGTAAAACCTTCCTTGTCCATCAGATAGATACTTTGCGGTTTTTTTTAAATATTGGTTTGTAAAAATAATTTAAAATTATTTGAACGGTGATTTTTGTTAAATAATGGTGGTCGTGACAATTGTACTTGGATTGATAAAAGATATATGTTCACGAGGTTCTATACCTGTAGATCAACAGCGGACATGGAACGTCACCTATATGAAAGCTACCCAGTAAATTATAATGATATATAAAACCGAAAGTTGTCAAAGTTTATTATTTAAGATCTAAAGAGAAGTATGAACCGGGTGATCGGGTAGTGATACAACCCTCCTCTCCTAGATGGAAGTCTAAATTATTTAAAATCTCTTATATATATATATTTGTAACGTTACAAGGTAACAGGAAGCCATTATCTTGGCCGTCGCATCATCCATGCAACGGAGAACCCAAAGAGGCCGATTTTACCGTCGCCATGCGCTTGTCAAACTGTCAAAACTTGGCCTGCCCTCTTCGGTGTTGCCTTTTTGATCCTTCCAGTAGCCGGAAATGCAGAACCTGTACGGTGCCGGGAACTCCCAATTTAAATCGCCATGCAGAGCGTCCAAAAATTTAAGAAAAAATTAAAACCTGCACCCCTAGTGGCATTGCCGTGGTTCCCCTCCACTTGTCAGCCGACATTTCTCTATATTACCTCTCTCCTCCCTCCTTCCCCGTTCCTTCCAACGGTCCATTTTGATTCCTTCTCTCTTCTTTCCTCCTTCCTCCTCCCTTTCCACTTGTTCTCATTTCTATTCTCTCTTTCTACAGAATGCAATGCATAGTTATTGGTGTAGCGACTGAAGGAGGAGGTAGAGCCATATAACTTAATTGGGAGTTATTCTGGAATCCATTCTTATCATTGTCCATGTACCCACCTTCATGAGTTCTTAGGTTTCTTTCATTTACACGCGAGAGTTTGGCCATATTCAACCAAACCATTCCAAACGAGGAGGTTTTCCGACTGGGTCCGATATTACGTCCGTAGTGATCAATTAGCCGGCGACATGGGAGACGGCCTATCTGAACTTTTCGAGGACACAGAGTTCGGGCACACCAGCTTCACCGGGGCCACCTCCCCGGAGGACCTCTTTAAAATCCTGGAGAGCTTGGAGGATGATACTAAGGAGGTTCCTCCCTTCAACCCATTTGAAGAGCTTGTCTTCAGCCCGAGAGGTGGTGACGATTCTACGACGAGGCTAGTGTCTCAAGGTTCGGCTTCGTCTAGCATTAGGCCTCATGAGATCGATGAGGGTGATGAGGAGACTAACCGTGCTCGAAAGAAGCTAAAGTCCTCCACACTGGTTGCTTCGGTCGATGCGGCCGCCCAAGACGGGCAGCACAAGATGTCACACATCACGGTGGAGCGCAACCGGAGGAAGCAAATGAACGAGCACTTATCGGTACTCCGATCATTGATGCCATGCTTCTATGTGAAGAGGGTAAGATACTGTCAAGCCCTTCTTTTAGACCTCTTATTATCCTATATTTTCCGAAAGTTTTCCATGATGCTTTTGCACCCGCATGGCGCCGTTTAAGTATGATCGTTTAGGCGTTTGCTTGTCTGGGACAATCATTTTACTGCTCTCCTCTCGCTTATATTTGTTGTTTTAACTCAGGGGGATCAAGCTTCCATCATAGGAGGAGTCGTTGATTACATCAAGGAGTTACAACAAGTCCTGCAGTCCCTGGAGGCCAAGAAGCAGAGGAAAGTCTACAGTGAGGTTCTCAGCCCCAGACCAGTTTCCAGCCCTAGGACGACACCACTGAGCCCGAGGCCTCCGCCTCTGAGTCCAAGAAAGGGTTTGCCCATAAGTCCAAGAACTCCTCAGCCAGGCAGCCCTTACAAGCCAAGATTGCAGCAAAGCTATCGCTCCCCGACCTTGGTTCCATCTCATGAATCCTCCCCCTCCATTGAGAACAACGTCAACGAGCTCGCGGCCAACTCCAAATCCCCGGTTGCGGATGTGGAGGTGAAGTTCTCGGGTCCCAACGTCCTCCTGAAGACTCTGTCGCATCGCATCCCTGGCCAGGCTCTGAAGATAATCACCGCTCTTGAGGGCCTTTCTCTCGAGATACTCCATGCGAGCCTCAGCACCATTGATGACACCATGCTCAACTCATTCACCATCAAGGTATCTACACCCCCTCAACCCCCCATGTTTCCTTTATATCTTCTTGGAAACTTATATCTAGACCTGTTCACTGAAGAACCTGGCCACTTAGATTTTGCTTCTTATTGGACCCCCACGAGCTAGCTGGTTCCAATACATATATCTTCTTAGCAGCAAACAAGGCGTGTAGATACATAAGAGATACAGGTATGTAGTTACGAGGAATCTGCAACAGAGTCAAAGCTGTTCAATATGCTTACGCTTATGCCGGATGCCGCTCATGCAACTTGGAACCACTATTGCTTTCCGGGTTCTCTTTTAAGGGAAAAAAAGGCTGCTATATATTTAACATAAATTTGCCCGTAAAGGTTTTACATCTACTGAAGTTTAAATACTAGAGGCACTCGGACCATGTTTATTTTATGTATCAAAAAAAGAAGAAAGAGGATCGAATAAAAAAGACACAGGGAAGAAGACAAAAACTAGGTTAGATTGAGTAGCCGCATGTGGCCAAGAGGATCCTACAAAATCTATCTTTTAGGGTGATATGGCTAACGCGTAGGCCTGTTAAAATTACACGATGAACCTGTCGGTATTTAATGATACATTAAAGTTGAAAGAACAAAATTTGATGGTTTTACTTACTCTTTACTGTACATCTTCTCTCGTCTTAATAAACTCTGGGGGCAGCCGCTGGCTACCTCCATTCACATCAAAAATACTTGCATTTCACTGTTTGGCTCAGAATATCATTGATGGTCTTAACTTTCTGGGCAGCTTTTCTTGTTTGAAAATAGTCTTTAGATATAGACGCTTCCCTTCTTCCACCTTAGCATCGGTTTTTTTGGGATGCCATGGTGTTATATTCTGGATCCATGTATTCTCCACTTAAGAAAGAGATTAAAAACCCTCAATCCTTAATGAAGGATAGCTTAGACATTGTTTACATCAAATAAATAGACTGACAAGCCAGATAGGTCTGAGAGATCAACCCCTTCCAGATAACAAACTAATGCAGTTGGAGAACATCTTTTGCCAGAGGAAGTGTATTGGATTAGGCTTACAAGTGAAACTTTGGTTATGAATTTGCTTGAAAAAAGAGAACTATTACAATCCGGCATTCAATTTCATGGCAATCTTGGAATCTATTCTATTAGCTACTTAATTATGGTTGACTGCCAGTAAATGGTTGTTAATAAGCTTCTTGTATTTTTGCTGATATATGCACGTCTAGTTATATTTTTAATATTTTCCCTTGCAACAGATTGGAATTGAGTGCGAACTTAGTGCAGAGGAACTAGCACAGCAAATTCTGCAAACATTCTCGTAAATCTATCCAACGCAACATCAACCCTAATCCTAACATCTGGCTCAGTTCTCTCGGACAGCAAAATCTCAGTAGCAAAGAAAACGTGGAAGGCACCGAGAATAATCAAGTCCATCTAGTTAGAGCATGACTCAGACGTAGCCTGTTGTTGTAATCCATGTAACTTTCGTTTACTTTTTATGTGTGGTTTCTTCACTTTTCTACCTCATGCTCTTGCTTGTTGCTGTAATTTCATTTAATTTTCTTCATTCATGTTAATGGAGAAGCTCCATATTATGGTAAAATTTAGACCATTTGTGTAATTTCATTTATGCTAAGGGTTAACCTACGAGCTAGAGGACTCTTGCGTTAATAACTAAAAAGATAAATAGTTCTTAATTTATTTTTTTTAGACGAATAGTTCATAATTTTTTTTATTTTTCGCTTACGTTTGTTTCCCTTCATAGCACGAACATTCTCTAATGTCTGCTTGCTTCCCAAAAATAAAAAAAAGAATTGCAGGTGAAGACTTATCCTGTGCCATAGCATGCAAACCATCTTTAAACGACTATCCAATAAAATATTTAAACCCTGTACCATAGCGTGTAGCTTGAGTTGGGTTGTGTGTGGACAAGCGGGCCGAGGTTGCATTGGTCCTTAGGTTTTGCAGCACTGTGCACATCACGTTTCCTTAAGTTGTTACTGATATGAGAGATTTGACGCAGTTGGTGAATGAGAAATAAAACTTAAATAGTTAGAGAATTGGATAAATTACAAAAACCTTTTTAAGATTTATGTTTATTATACATATATTCAATAGCTTATAAAATTTATACTTACATGCATCTAATTAAAATAACACTATCAGTAGGATGAGAAAGAGGATGCTTTTTTTTTTTTTATGTTCTTGAATGGTCGTTATATTATTTAATTTTTTTATTGTTGTATTTAGATTATGTTTAAAATTAACGATTTGACTAATATTGTATTAAGTTATAAATTAGAATATTAGATAAAAATAAATTAAAAAAGATAAATTTTTAGCTAGATAACTATGATGGCCCTCGTAGCTCGTAAGCCAGATTTTTTTTTTTTTTTTTTTTTGCTAAAGCCGTAAGCCAGATTATTGAAGTGAAGATGTCATTTTGGCGCACCAAAACCCACAATTGCAGGTCCCACCGGGGCGCGATGAATAAGAGGATGGACATCGTGTGGTCTGCATTAACCCGAAGTTTTGGACCCTTGCCAGCTTTTGTGTGGATGACACATTTAGCTAGATTGACTCTGAATGCAACCCATACAAATCTAAATTTAAGCCCGAATCGCGCACCTTAATCTCGCTTGGGTCCGCATTCCGCAACTTGTTAAACGCTCTTCACGTCGTTAATCCGAACTGCTAAAGTAAGAAATTGCCGCCAAGCCTGTCGAAGAAACGGAAAACCCGCAATCTCGATCATCCCCGTCGCGAAGAGAGAGGGGGGCTCCGGAAAGGGCTAAGGTGACAGCCGAGGAGTTTGTTTCCTAGTCCATAATTCTCGTGCTGCCGCCCAATCTCCGGCGATCTCCACATTGGTGTTGGCCTCGTCGTCCTCTCCCTCACTAGTGAAATTGAAAAAGGACGGCGGCAAAAAATATGTGTGAGAATCAGTACGGACGTGTATTTAGTCCTATATCGATTATTCGTTTGGTAAATTTTAGGTTTTTATACATGATTAAGAAACTCAAATAATACTTTTTGGCTAGCTATTTTGGGTGAGGTTCTGAGTTGTTATAAATGGAATCAGAGTGGATCCAGCACATAACTTATGTGGACTAGGAGATATTGCAGCACGGATCCATTGAGACTGACTACAAGCCGATCGTGGTGTTTGTGATTAGATTTAAATTAATTTAAATTCTTAGAACGGAGGGAGTATATGAGGACTCGTGCAGGCGTGTGTTTAGTCCCACATCGGTTATTCGCTGGATAGTTATTGGGTACTTATACATGATCAAGGAACTAAAATAATATGTTCCGGCTAGCCATTTTGGGTGAGATTCTGGGTTGTTACAGTTGGAAATTCAGAGACGGTCGAAAAAAGGAACAGTGGGATCGAAGAGCACTTTTTTTTTCTACCTCCATTTTTACCATATTTCAGAGAGAGGACCAGAATATCTAGGCGTGCAACTTTTGCACCACATAATCTTCGTAGATAGCTGCAATACCATCTATCTCAAAAATAGGCTGCTTTTCTTTATCACCGCAACGCACCATATTAATAATATTTTATTGTATTTAGGAATGAATAAGAGCCACTCATCTCTGAAATAGCCAACAATCATACACTATTCTATGGTGCAAAAATTATACTGCAAATAATCCAAACTCATTAAAGAACCAAAATTTTATCCTGTGCACTTTTGTATTGCAGAGTATTGTACGGTTCTGGATAGCCATCATATCATATATTTGGGAGCCGGACGGCTGTTGCTTAGGCCCATTCTAGGCATAGGCCGTTTTTCTCTAAAATTAATGTGACGATGGATATCAGGGCGGGATCATAAGCGTGTATTTTTCTTTTCTTTCTTTTTTTTCTTTCCATATGTGATGATTTGACAGATTTGGTGGTCCACGGTATCCGCCCTGCCAATATAACCACTCTCTTCTTGAATAAACATATTCCACTCATTTTGATTTAGTTTTGCAAATTAGAGTTAGAACAGAAATATACCTTTCCGAATTAGGAGTATAGTTATTAATTTTATGAATAATAATAAAATTAGTTAAGATTGAAACTTGGTTATTTATATTAAAATGTAATAAGAGAAAAAGCCTAGATAGTGCCAATCTATTGATAACGATACAAATGGGCCAGCCTGCTAGGTAAATATCGGCTTGGTATTGGGACTGGCTCTATGAAAACTTTCTCAAAGTCATAGCCTAGGCCTGGGACCATTTCAATCGCGTTCCTATGGACCAGAATACTCCATCCGATCAAGTCGCAGGCCTTTCACACATCACACAGCCTTTCTTTCAGGCATGGCACCCTCACTGCACTGGCTCCTCTATTCCCCATAACTCCACCAACAACGATGGCATTGTAAATTTGGCCTTTTGGCTATAGCCACAAGATGCATACCTCCGGATAATGAAAGACTTAAATTCAATCTTACACTGTCTCGATCAAAATCATTGAGGCTACGTTTCTTTGAAGGGATAAGTTTTGAAGACATATCGATATAGTATTCCTTTGAATGAGTCTTCTTTCGGTGTTTGGATGGGGGGATGAGTTTGGAGAACAAATCCGCGCATCGGAGGAGATAAAGTTTCTCTATGTTGTGACAAAACACTATTTCGCCAAAATCGATTAATAGAATTTTTTTGATGTAAAGAGAGGCAAAAAGGAGCTACCCGGCTTTTATTAAAAAATAATTATGTTTGCAATAAAGATGAGTTATATTGTCAAAGAAGGAGAGGAAAGAAGGAGAGGAACATATAAAAAAAAAAAAAAAAAAAAAAAGAAGCTAAATGACTCCAAACCAGGTGTCTGATAATTAAGACAGAAACCGTTGATCATCGTAAAAAGAAGCAGTGGATGAAAGAATTCATCCAGACCTAAAATTTCAGGTCTGGAAGTTTCAAGCAATTTTATAAAAAATTTCAGGCTAACACTTTTTTGTTGTACCATTTTTTTTGAATATGAAAAGCTTTGTTTTGTTAATCTCAGATGACTAAGCTGATGTACCCTTTTTCACATCCAATTAACAAAATTATCCTTTCTGTTTTTTTTTTTTTTTTTTCATCTATCCCAGTGAGGCCATCTTTTTGAGTGTTTGTTACGGTATCTCCCGATTCGAAGGATACCCTCCACTTATCCTCTCCACCAAACGCTATCTTAAATGGGACCGATCATTATTTCCATGCAGAATCAGCCAGAAATATATGGATGTTGAATGACGTGATAGAAGGCAAAACTCTTCTGGACAAGCAAGAATTCTTGCGTATTGACAAAACCAAAAAAAATCATATCTAATGGTGTGGTGTTTTAACTCCACTATATATCCACGCATCATTTTGGCAGCGACAGGTGAGGACATCATCACACCATCTTTTATATTTTTTTTCCTGTTTAAAGATAAAATATTCTGAAAGTCTTAAATAATTATGATATAAATTCTAACCATTATCATCATACTATATCATTAATAATAATGATGATAATAATAATAATAATAGCGATGACGATAAAAATGATGACGATAATAATAATAAATAATAATAATAAATAAAAATAAATAAATTGATGTCATTTTGATGCAGCCTCCCAACAGCTTCCATATCGTATATCTAAAGTTATTGCATACCCTTTCATGGGAATGCATCTAGGAGCCACACGTTAGTATTTAGTCGGTCCATGAATTCTAGATGCGAAGGACTTAAGATTGGTATCTCTAATTTGCTGAGTATCAGATAATTAGTTGGCATCAATTCTTTGAATATGAGTTCCATAAAAAAAAAATCTTTGAATATAAGATGCAATAGATAAAGTTTGTAATTAATTCTGTCATACATTGTGTTGGGGGAAAACCCAAGTCATCCCGGAACGAAGGCGCCCAACCAGGGAGCGCCGACCTCGCGACGCTCGAGCTGAAGGCGCCCGGGGGAAAACCCAAGTCATCCCGGAACGAAGGCGCCCAACCAGGGAGCGCCGACCAGAATGCGCCGACCTCGCGACGCTCGAGCTGAAGGCGCCCAACTGGGCAACTAGCTCGGCTCGGCACCCGGCACCGTGCCGAGCCCCGAAATGCCTTGTCCAAATATTCGACCTCGGCCTGATTCCTTGAGGGAACCTGACTCTAGATATCCAACTCCACCGTACTCTGCTACCGTCGTCAAGCCATTAATGCGCGTGGCCTCTGCAGGCCTCCAGTGCACTCAACCATTAATGAACGCGGCTCAAGATGATATCCGAATCGCTCGACCATCAAAGCGTATGGCTTTCTCTAATCACCGGTTCACTCAACAATTAATGCGCTTGTTATCTACGGACCCCAGGCCCTCCACAGCGGGCGGTTGAACCACTCCACCAGGTCCGATCAATCACGACAATTCGCTGACTCCGGTCTGATCCGATCTCATCCCCACGATGCCATTAATGAACATGATCGTGCTCAATTATCACAAAGAGGACAATCTGCCCCGTCACATCACAGGTAACCCAACTCCCTCTATAAAAGGAGAATCCCTCCATTTGAGGGAAGGGAGGAGGAAAACTCTAACTTCTTACTGCTATCCCCACTCTTATATTGACCCCCTCTGACTTAAGCATCGGAGGGCCGGCGCAAAGCCCGGCCATCGGCTTTTTGCAGGTCCTCCGGAGGACGCCACCAGCTGACGTACCGCCACCCACCGTTCCAACAGCAGGAGCTCCTCCCCCTTCAGCCGACGGTCGCCCCCGGGTCCAATTTCCAGCAACACGTTGTTACCACGTAGGATAAGTATCTTTCTTTTTTCAGCTAGCGGATCTCAATCATTGCTGTTGGTTTCCTTATTTAACCGAGAAGTCTCAATGAGTTAAAAAAAAAAAAAGGTCTCAATGGATGCGTCCTCCTCTTCTAGATTTGGCTTTGGAGCACCATATATGATAAGGGATAATTATTGGCTTACATATGTAAACCAAGGCATCTTCATTGTTATCCTCTTGTTTTAATAATCAAAGCATCTTGTTTTACTTACCATGCATGGACAAAATTATGGGAGATAAGTTATTGTTCTCTTCAAGAAAATGCTAAACAACCCAAACCAATTACCAGTCCATTCCAATCTAAAGGGAATCTTGACATGTCATCCACTGCCCATTTGAATTGCACTGACCCCCTATTAATTAATATACCAACTCCCTCATGCCAGGTTGGATTAGGGACCATCTTAATTAGTTATTACACCGAGGCACGTAGCAACCATTTTAACTAGTTTTTTATATTTGAGCTCTGCGGCAGTACCTTTATGTCGACGGAATGACAATCTACTGCGATCTTGTAGTCTCGTCTACTTGATTTTAGCCAGCTACAGATCAATATACGTGAGGAGCAGCTTTCGTTGAGTTGGAAAAGATGTACACCAACTTGCTAAGGAAGTTGGGTGATATATGTTAGTATATGGATCGGTTGGTGTGTGTGCATCAAGGAGAATTAGAAACGCTTCTCTTGTATATGGAAAAAATAAGTTACAAGAAAAGCAAAATCAATAATCGGTATTGATCGATGCCCCTGAAATCCGGCCCGACCTCAACATCGAGCATGTTGCAAGGCTGGAGAGCTAGCTAGGTCGCCCGTTCAGGTCAGCATGATTGGCTTGGGGTCATTGCTGGTCTCCAAGCCACATTAGAAGAGTTGGGTAGTGATGGTCACGCTCGGTCTGGTACTTCTGAGCCCAATGCGATTTGAAATAGAAAATATAGAAATTCATTTGCTAAAGAGTGTTTAGTCGGGAATCTTTCAATACCCAAGTCAGATGCTAATCTCAAGGAACATAGGAGATTTAAGACAACGAGGTGGCAACATGGTGGTAGGATTGAAAAGAATTTACCTGGAGGGCCCTCGAGTGGGCTTTATAAAGGCAAGAGAAAGCGCCTATCGCCAAGAAAATCAAGCATGTGCATTAGCTATTATACAAACAGCCCACACATCTCGCACGAGATTCATGCCCGCGCGTTTTGCTCGTGTGGTTAGTTCGCATGTTGCACACGTAAAAAAAATGTTCGTGATCGTGGACTGAACTATCACCGGTTAGAGAAGCGTTTGAAATAAAAGACTCTCTCTACACCTTTCTGGTCGGCTATGTAGTGGCTTTCAATGGCCGGTCTATGGCCACATGGCTAGCTCCTCTTGTTCGGCTTGCTATACCAGTTGTGGTCGATTCTAAGGCATATGAGATATCCATATAAAAAATAATTAGACTTTAGCTGGCTCTAATCTTTCCCTAATTTTTTTAATAGAAGAGATTGTAAATTTATCATTTTTCCTTTTTATTTCATAAGCTATCTCACGCATGTCAAAATTGGATGGATACGGGTGCCACAAGGCCCGTCAAATGCTCGAAGGTTTTTATCTCGTGAGATGGGGACTACTTCGTCCATGCGGTATGTGAACTATTCCTCATCTTCTTGGGCTCAATGATTTTTTTTTTTGGATACGACAGACAAATCATACAATCGTGGTATGAATATATCCAAGTAAATCAAAAAATAAAATATCACGAAGCACAGTCAGGATAAATGACATTGCGGTCCACAAAACCTCTTTACAATTCTCCGCTACATGTGCCTGACTGTGAAGGATGTGCACTCCCTCGTGCTCCTCCTGATATCATGCAGGAGAGGCTGAGGGATCACCGTCTCTACTTGGCTCTAGATCCATCCGACCACTGTAGCTGAGTCACCCTTAATTGTAATGAGATCAGCTCTCAGAATCCACCTAGCATAGGTGATACCTGCCCGAGCCGCTCTTGGTTCCACCCCAAGGACCGAGATATCAAAGACAGTAATTCCGCTAGCTGCCAGCAGCCTCGAATCCGGGCCTCAGATCACAAAGCTAGCTTCTTCTCTGCTGTCACTATCGGTCACACCACCATTAAAGTTGACCTTGAGGAAGTTGGAGGGTGGGGGCTCCTAGATAAATATAACTAAAGGAGTTGCTGCAAGAGCGGAGTAGGAGTCCCAAATGTCCCGAGCTGTCACAGTCACTCAAATAAAGGCTGAGTGAGTGAGCTCAATCACCTGAGTCATAGCCCTCTTCAACACAAACCTCGCCGACTATCTGCTACCTTCAAAGATGTAGGCGTTCTTGGCCAGACAGATATGGCAAGCAATATAAGTGGCCCGGATGCCCCAATGTCAAGACAACTCTCTACTAATATTGCCTTGCAGGAACTCGAGGAAGGTCAGAACTAACATTACTGACCGGAGTTAATCCGAGGGCTAGTTGGTGAGTCTCTACACATGCAAAGCCTTCTAGCATCAAAAAACTACATCATGAATAGTCTAAACCTCCACGTCATAGAAAAGGTAGGTTGGGGGGATGTTCATCCCCTGGTCTCTCACCACACCCTTGGTAGGGAGGCGATCCCAAGCCATTTTCTAGATGAAAAAGCTAATTCTAGGATGAACTCCGAGCCTCTATATCCATGCACCATCTAATATTCGGGGCGCCTCACCCCTATGTAGGTCATATAGATCCCTTGCTTTCACTTTTGGGCTATAGGAGGACCTTTAGACTCTCACGTCAAGCCATCAAGGATGCCATGTGAGGGAATTGCATCGGATAGCACCCTTTCAGCCAGCTGGTCCTCGAAGAGATAGGCCACCAGCTAAGTGTTCCACCCCCTTTTCCCAAGCTGAAGTAGATCACAGATTCTCAAACTTGTCGTAGTGCTTGTGCAGACCATGGTCAGCCACTGCCTTAAGGGAAGGTCGAAGAACCAAGCATCTTTCATCATGTCCACTGATCGGCCATCCCCAATCAACTACTTGATGCTGGAGAAGACCTCCGAGGCATGGGCACAAACTTCTCTCCAGATAAAGGAGCAACTCCGGTTAGCCCGTTTGTCAGCAACTAAGACCAATAGTCCCGACTTGTCCCTCATCATTGAACTCCAAAAAGGGCAACCAATAGTGGATGAAAGAAATCCACCGGTGTGCCGCTGTTGATCACCAATGAATGGTGCACGTATACAGCCAGAAATCTGCTTATCCACATATTATGGAATCCACTCGGTTTAGCATTACTGGCTAGCGTGCCAGATTGCGTAGTTTTTTTTTTTTTTTTGAACTGGCTTCTCACTACACACGATAATGAGAAAGCCCAGAACTATCACAAGATAAAATATGATCTAATGCCTGCATCACACGATCGGAAAGACCTCAGAATACAAATCCAGAATGGTGGGCTGCATAGGAGGCGACCAGTCCGCAGTACTGTTTGCCTTCCGAAACACATGCGAAACTCGAAGTAAATCTAACTCCTCCCTCATGCTCCAAAAGTCCCAGAGTAGTGGGTGCAGGTCCGACCTAGCCTGTTGGCAATGGATCCAGCCCACCACTGTGGTCGAGTCATCCTCTAGGAATATCCGACGGGCATCCAGGTGTACTCTAACATATACAAGACTCTTCCATGCCGCATGCAACTCCGCCACATGAATGGATCTATCAAATGTGCGCCGACCTCCGGCCACAATCAGTCTGGAGTCGTGGTCTCTGATCATAAAATCCACGCCATATCTGCTACCGCTTTCCAATACGCTGCAATCGAAATTCACCTTGAGAGAACCAGGGGATGGGGGCTCCCAGAATACCATCGATATCATCGTATACGTATGCAGTGGAGGAGCCAAAGAGGAGCCCCAAGTACTTTCTCCGGGTGAAAGTCAGGTTGCGTAGTTGATTACACTTATAAAACAAAGAAGAAAGCGATCCGTGAGAGAACTTGGGTTCAATGTACCCGAAAAAAACAACAAAGTGAGAACATAGGGCCCCTTGTCGCTTGGGCTACAACTTGCCAAAAAGCAGACTTAGAGAGGTGCGGTGGGGGTTCCATCTTGATGATGAGGGCTAGCGAGGTTTGCGTTGTGGGAGCTTCCGGCTATCTTGGTTCCTGGCTTGTGAAGAAGCTTCTCGAGAAAGGCCATGCCGTTCATGCTACCTTGAGGAACTCAGGCGATCTCTCTTGTCCATTCTCCTCTTCAATTCTCTTCGTCTAGAACTCATCATAAATTTGCTAATTTGGCCTTTGAGATACGGCAGGAGATGAATCCAAGACGAGGCTTCTGAAGAGCCTCCCGGGGGCGGACACCCGGCTGCTTCTCTTCGAAGCCGATCTCTTCGAGCCCCACTCGTTCGAGGCGCCCATCCAAGGGTGTCAGTTCGTCTTCCTCCTTGCCGCGCCTGCGCCACTCAACGCCAACTTCTCTCAGGTCAGTGAACTTTTCTTCTCTTTTGTGGGATTGGGACCGGATTTGGATAATAAATTTGGGTTCAGATTTAGCAAAAATATAGAATTCTTTCAGGCATCAAACTATATATATTTCGAACAGTAAATCAAACTAAAAGTATTTACACTTTGAAACTTTATCAATAAAATATTTTGGTATATTTTTTAAAAAAAATAAATCATGAACGATAAGCATTTGATTGTTAGTCATACAACAAAGATTAACAGAGATTTTAAAAGATACCTTTGGTTCAAGGTCGAATACAAACTCTTATGACTTATCTCTATTCTTTCTGCTCGGTTCCGTTAGAGGATAAAGTATCATATGTTAAAATTTAGAAATTGAAAAGTATACAAATAAAACTAATACTATTTAATTGGGCCGGCTTGAGTTGGGTCTGAAAATGTTAAACAGATGCGTGATCTGAAATTTTCAATAGGTTTGATTTGGTTTGTATCCAACCGACTCATTGACGGATCAGGATTAGGTCCAAATCAGGATTGGGTTTGGTCCGAGTGCGGAAACAAGTTTGCATGTGCGCGCGGATTATGTATAGGAGACGCGGCCCTTATTAAGCCCAAAAATGCCGAAGGGAAAAAAATAAAAAAAAAAAGTTGTACCCAGTGTTATGACCTTCCTGCACCAAACGAGTTGGTTCCAACAAACCCTAATTGAGTTCAGATTTAAGATTTAAATCTTCATCTAGTTTGTCAACCAAGTGATTGGTGATTGCTGAGTAGTCATGGGTCAAAATGACTAGTTGGATCTCTTCGGGTATAATCAGATTCTGTGTGCTGCCACAAGATCCACTGTTAGACTAGCTCAAATTCATTTTCGTTGCACTCGAAGGCGAATCTATAACTTGGAGAATGGGGTCCAAAATCATTTGCTTTATAACTTGGAGAATGAGGTCCAAAATCATTTGCTTTATAACTTGGAGAATGAGTGCCAGCCCATCATCCGGAACGGACACCAATTCAATCTAAGTAATAGCAGTAGAAAAAAAACATAGAAGAAAAAAAAATTATTCAGAAGAAAATAAAAGCTGGAACAATAAATTGGGCTCCTCTCACAAAGAAGCCTCACACATACAAACATCTTGCTATAAGTTACTACTACTATTTATAGGACAAGAATCCTAATACGAAATAAATTCCTCTATTAAATTCCTCTAATAGATGAGGTTCCAAATCACGCGAGGACAGTCCTTCTTTCTCATTTAAATTTTGATATCAATTTTATCCTTGAAACTAAACTTTGATAATCACTAAAAGACAAAAATACTAATTTTAGGTAGGGTAGGATAACTAAGTAGAATAAAACTAGTAACAAAATTTTAGTATCAATGAGCAACAATTCTCAACATAACCTTCACAATCTTCTTTCAAAAAAAAGAGAGAGAGAGAGAGAGACAACAACAGCAACAATCTAATTGTAAACTTAGAGATCGAAGCATGATCTTACTCTGATAATATTTGCGAAATTGAAGCAAGATATTGTCAAAGCCACATTAGCTGCAGTCCCGAACATCTTGCGGTTGTGCGAATTATCCGGGACGGTGAAGCGAATCATCTTCACCGGTTCTGTCACAGCTGCATCGCCATTGAAGGAAGACGGCACCGGTTATGAAGATTTCATCGACGAAACTTGTTGGACACCTCTCAATCTCTCATTTGCTCTCTTTGAAGATGCTGTGAAGGTCAGGCTTTTCCTAGCAATTCTATCACTTGCCATGCTGATGCTAAATTTCTGTAGGCCTAAGTCTGCTGCTTTCATGGCGTTCATGCATGCAGTCTTACACATGTCTGAAGACGCTCTCGGAGAAAGAACTGTTGAGCTACAACGGCAGAGAAGGGAAGGGAGAATTAGAGGTGGTCAGCCTAACTTGTGGCCTGGTTGGAGGAGATACAATTCTTCCCTAAGTACCATTGAGTGTACGAGACATTGTGTCCCCACTCACCGGAGACAAGGTGACTCAAGGACATCTCAAGTTCCTACAGGCGTTGCTGGGCTCAGTGCCTTTGGTGCACATCGAAGATGTTTGTGAAGCCCATGCTTTCTGCATGGAGAAACCTTCGATGACCGGCAGGTTTCTCTTGGCATGCGCATACCCATCGATGCAAGAAATTGTGGACTACTACGCCACGAAGTACCCTGAGCTTGAAGTGCTTAAGGAGTAAGTGAAGACTGCACTGCCTTGCTTTCTAGTCATGGAGAACCTTTTTCCTACGGGTATGACAAATGCGGTTTTGGTTTCTGATTTCAGAGTGGAGGGGGAAGGGCAAAGCATCCAGAGCAGGGCAAGAAAGCTGGTCGACATGGGCTTCAAGTATGGGTTTGGTGTGGAGCAGATATTAGATGACAGTGTTCGATGTGCCAAGAGGCTCGGGGAACCGAACCTGGTAGTCTAGCTGATGATGATGGTTAACTGCAGAGGTTTATGAATTTTTAGAATTTGGTAATCCTGCACTGCAGTAAATGTTAAATGAAATAAAGATGTATCCGCTTGTTGCGCACCATTGCTATTTTTTGTTTTTGTTTTTCCTCAAAGTTATAAAATCCTACATGCGTGGAGATTCTTGCTGGTATTGTAAGTTGATAAATCCCCGATTTCAAAACCTTCGAGGATTTTTTTTTTCCTGGATTGAAAGGGAGGTAAGATGAGCCACCCATACATCTTCCCTTAAATCAGAGAGAAATTACATCAGAAAGATGTATAAAGAAAGATTACAAAGTTCTGGAGATAGAGGAGAATTACGATAGAAAAATTCTAACCTTCCAAAGCGACAGCAGCAGCAGCTCGACACTAAATATGGAGGATTAGGCTCCGTTTGGAGAGCTGTTGGCAGTAAAACTTTTGGAAATGAAGTTTTTGGAAGTAAAGATGTCTGAAGTAGAACTTTTGTAAAAAATTATTTGCTGTTTGTTAACTATATTTTTAAAGTGTTGTGCCACTTTAACGTGTGTTTGGTAAACAAAATAATAAATTATTTTTGGTATGGCAAAATCACCATAAAAAATATTGCATAGTATTATACAACAAACGTAATAAAATATAATATATATCAATATATAAATATATATAATATATTATATTATTATTATGATATAGTAATATAATATTATATACTATAATATAATAATTTAATATAATATTAAATTAGTTAACATAATGTAACAACGTATTATGATATAAGTGTGATGAGTTGCTTTTTGCCGTGGGCCATCAGGGCTGATTGATCGTGATGCATTCAAAATCAAAATATTCTTCATCATGATGTAAAATTAAAACAAGCACATCGCTAATAATTTGTGCTAATGAGTACGGGATGAGATGGTGAGAGCGCTCTCGATCATGGTCGTCAATTCATTACGAAGTTACATGCCCCGCCATTTTCTGACGGTGGGCCCCACGCTGGCTTTTGCGGTGGGTCATAAATGGTGGCCAGCAAAAAGATAAAAGAGGATAAGCTGCTGGAAGAGGCTATAGTTTCTACACGTGATGGCCAGTTTGCGGACATGTCAGGAAGCCATTAGAGCAACTTGCACAGTACATCAGATCTGGCTGGCAAAGAATGCTCGTACTTTCGATGAGCACAGAGTGTTACCGAGATTTGTTGCAAAGTTTGCTCGAGCACAGACTACGGAGATCAGGCCCACCCTCTCAGATAGACGTTTGATAGCTCGGGACACCTGAGGTTCCCTCACTACTCCGGCAGCTCTTCAGACGGTGTTTTTCACTTGGGAGCCCCCACCTCCGTGCTTCCTCAAGGTCAACTTCGATGGATCGGTATTGGATGGAGGTGCGCGGGGCGGTGTAGGTTTTGTTTTACGGAGCTCGCACTCCAGGTGGTGGCAGCAGGTGGCTGCCGGTTGTTTGACACGTCGGTTCCTGTGACAGAGTTGCGAGCTGCCTGGGCTGGTTTTCGACATGCGCGGATGGTGCTATAGGCCAGTTCAATCATTCTGGAGGGCGACTCGGCCACGGTTATCAGGTGGATTGGGGGGGTTGAGGGGTGAGAACACGGACCATCCCCTAATCCGGACATAGAGATGATGATGGATGGGGGGCCTTTCAGGCCAAGCATGTATTCAGAGAAACCAATGGAGCGGCCGACTTGGTGGCTGCCTATACGGCCTACCACTCGGAGTATATCTTTTGGTCAGAGAAGGGGGAGTTGCCACTAGCACTCTGCAAACTAGTGTATTCTGATTTTATTGGATGTATCCGCATATGCATTGTATGAAAAATCCGTCTTAAAATAAAAAACTAGTGCTCTAAAAAAACGCGAATGGACTACCTTTGCCGGCTAAATGAAATTCAAATGAAAATAAAATGCAAACGAGAAATGAAATGCAAATTCGCAGTGAATGGATCTCATTGAATGTGAAAAACCGACTAAATTTTACGTAACCAATCAAACAATGGCCCTACATTGATTCTAACAATTTGAAACTACCAGCCATATTTTCTTCAACCAATAATGAGTCCTTAAAATTGTGTAGCTGCTGGGGATCGAACTTTTAACACCAATCACTATAAGTTTTAGGTGTTTGGACTAAACTTGGGCGGCAGAATGGAAAAACCAGCCTGAGTTTGTTTTTGGTCCTGCCAAAGTTTTACCCGTGCTCCGCTTCTTCATGGCTTCGGCTGGAATGCGTGGCCTAGATTGGGCGCGTTAGCCCAAGCTCTGGCTGAAGCTTAGTCACAATTAGCATTCGCTGTAGCATTTTTTACTTGATTTTATATATTTAAGTTAATAATGTCCTCCTCATCTGAATTTAGGCTTATCGGTTCATGCAGCTGCAATTTTTTTCTTCTAATTTTTTTTTTACCCTTTGGCTGATGTTGATAGCATTTTTTTTTCCACCCAAGTCGACGGTTCCTTCTTATTTTTTTATTAAATTCAAAGGTCCCATGTGAAGATTTTTGTGAGCCTCGGAACATGGGCTCCCGCGGCATTTTAGTAAGTGACAAACCATGTGGAGCTCGAAACCTTCGTCATTTTCTTTCTTTTGGCTTGGCCGACTATTCCAATTGAGAGCCATACGAATTGCCGCTTTTACCGCACCCAGCAAAAAAAAAAAAAAAAAAATTCCATCACGTTGTTTTCACCGAAGCCGTCCTTGGTACGCCGAAACGCTAGGTTTATATAGAAGTAAAATAGGGAAAGGGCGGGCGAGCGAGAGAGAGAGAGATAGAGGGATAGAGCTGGGATCCAAATGGAGAATAGAAGCAAGGTTTGTGTCACAGGAGCTTCAAGCTTCATAGGGTCTTGGCTTGTCCAGAAGCTCCTAAGGAAAGGCCATGTCGTTCATGCTACTCTAAGGAACTTGGGTCTTTCTCCCGCTCTCACTTCCACGTTGTTTGTCCTTATATTTTTTTTTTTTGCTCTCTAAGAAAAGCGATTTCGTTAATGGATGAGTTCTTAATTTTAATTTGCAGAAGAAACGTGGAAGACACAGCTCTTGAAGAGCCTCCCTGGAGCGGACACCAGGCTGCATCTCTTTGAGGCTGAACTTTACCATCCCCTCACGTTCGAGGCAGCCATCCAAGGGTGCGAGTTCGTCTTCCTCGTTGCCACTCCCATGCAGCATAATACCAACAACTCTCAGGTTAGCCGACATTTATATAGTCTCTTCTATTGGTTTCCATCTATTTACAATATGAACATATGAACAAGAAAACAGTCTTCTTTTTTTTTTTCTTTCTCCCCTGAGAAAACCAGAAAACAGTGGCTGAATAAGAATGTTCTTGCTCATAGTTACTTTATGAGTTTTTTTTTTTTGGTACATACCCTCTTAAATATTGAAATTTACATAAATACTCTTCTAAAATTAATATTTACATATATAACTTCAGCAAAGACTTATTTTATACGTATACCCCGTAACCCATGCCATCTAACGCCGTTAAGAAGTTAATGGTTTAAAATTAAAATAACAAAAATACTATTAATGGGTAAACATGCAAAAGGAAACGTTTATAAGGATATACATAAAAATAGTAATTTTGAAGGATATTCATACAATTTTATATATTTAGGAGAGTATACACGTAAAAAAAATTTAGTTTTTTTTGCATAAATACCCTTTTAAATATTAAAATTTGCACGAATGTCCTCCAAATTGATATTTACTTGCCTGCCCTCACAAAACACTATTTTTGTATGAATACTTTTGACATAACGATTCAGCTAATGTAATTAGCCAAAACTATATTTATTTAAATTTAAAATTAATTAAAATTTTGAAAGTATCTTTTTATTTCTAAAGTGGGTAACAGGTTAACAAATCTCACTAAAAACTAAAACAAATTGAAATAAAAAAAAATAAAATTAGATTTTTTTGCATGTAAACCCTCATAATATATGAAATTGCATAAATACCCTTACAAAGTATTATTTGTATATATAGCCTTATCAAATATTTCTTTTTGCATATCTACCTACTAAGGGTATTACAGTTATTTTTAATTTTAAACCGCTAATTTCATAACGGCGTTAGATGGAATGGGCATATATATAAGAAAAAAGAAAAATAGGGAGTATACACGCAAAATAAGTATTTTATGAGAGTATATATGCAAATATCAATTTTAGAAGGGTATTCATGCAAATTTCAATATTTTGAAGGATATGTACACAAAAAAACTCTTACTTTATTTCTGGGGGCTATGGGCTTAATAGCTTCACATATCCGAGATCCTCTCTCTTTGTGGCTCCCTCATCCCTTGTTTATAGATCCCACATCAGATGGTGGCGGGTCATCTTCACTTCCTCATCCGTTCTGTTGGAGAAAACGGGAATACCCGTACTCTAGAGTCCGCAGAATGGTATACGATAATTTTTTTCATACTAAAATTGTAGCAGCACCACCAATCAACACAAAGTGATATAAGAGGGGATCATTTAAAATAAATTTTTTATCCAAGTGAAAAACTCTAGGGACACCTTCTAAAATCTTAATCTGAAATTTTGCAGCATGAAGATTGTCAACCGTATGAGTTAATGAAGTTATTAAGTATTGAATACCATTGCAGCCTGCCCACAGCCAATTTCCACCGCGCTTTCTTGAAAAAAATAAAGAAATATAAAAAAGAATAGTTGGTCCTTATCAAATATTTATTTTTTTGATATAACAAATATGTTTGTTCACTTTGTCGGCCCATTTCTGCTACCATGGCATTAATTTTGGCACGTAGTGATTTGACCACCTCATTGTTAATCATCAGTCAAATGCGATTACTAATAGCTCCAATCACCTCGCGACAACATGGATTGGGTGACTGAATGTAGAGCCAAAACATTACTCCTTTTTATCATTCAGGACACAACAACTGCAGATAAGTAGGACGCAAGTTTGTCTCATCCAGATGTCTGCATTCGTTCATACTGGCAGGCCGAATCCATTAAAATAAAAAATCCCACAAAAAGAAGCAGAATAAAGAGAGAGAAAGACCAGATCAAAGGACATGTTCATAGCAATTGAGCCTATAAATTTTGGAATGTTGGATCAATGTTGGACTGCATTTCCCCGACTTGAGAAAGACATGAGAGTTCGATCGGCTTGTCTCATATCTGAATTCAGTTGTGCCTTTTTTTTCAACCTAGAGAACCATCGAACCAAGATTCAGACCTTGCTCAACCCTGAAACATGCTAGACTTGTGCCTTATCAATAAAAAATAGGTGGGTGGAGACTTTTCTCTGATTTGAATATGGGTCTAATCTTTGTTAACTCTGTTTCTACGAGAGTCGCCTTTTAGGATTCAAAACTCTCACCTTTGGATCCAAATTTCGACATAAATCCGCCCAAATCCAATCTGCAGGCATGATTTGTGCATGTCTACCCAAATTACTTGCGGCACTTAAAAGGGATCAACAACCTTTTTAGGTGACCAAATTTATCGACGTGGCAACTATGGTATATTTGCTTTCTTTATTGACCGTGCGGGCATGTGTTTAGTTTCATATCGGTTATTCACAAGATAGATCTTGAGTGCTTATACATGACTAAAAAATTCAAATAATATCTTCTAGCTAGCCTTTTTGAATAAATTCTGAAATTGTTGTAAGTTGTATCAAAGCGGATTCGGCTCATGATCTATGTAAACTAGGGGGTACCGCAGAAAGAGTATATTTAAGCTGATCACAAACTGATCGTGGTGTTTATGATTGGATTTAAATAGATTTAGATCCGTAGCCTGGCGAAGATGCCAGGGCTTAAACAAAGGAAGTATATGATGACTCGTGCGGGCATATGTTTAGTTCCACGTTGGTTATTCGCTAGATAGATCTTGAGTACTTATAGAGGATCAAGTAACTCAAATGATACATTCTTATTAGGCTTTTTGGGTAAGGTTGTTACACTTTCAATACTTCATGATCAATGAATCATCTACATTTCAAACTTTCATGAAACTGAAACAGTACGAAGATACAACACAAGCTTCAGTAGCTGCAGTCCGGAGCATCCTGCAGTCATGTGAACGATCTGGGACTGTGAAGCGAGTCATCTACACAGGTTCTGTCACAGCTGCATCACCATTGAAGGGAGACGGAACCGGTTTCCAAGATTTCATTGATGAATCCTGCTGGACGCCACTCCATCTCTCATTTGCTTGGTGTGAAGATTTTGAGAAGGTCTGGCTTTTCTCGCGCAATTTTATCGCTCATCATTCTGCTGCTAATCTTAATATTGGCCTAATTTAGGGTGTTTATGATGCTAAATGTCTTCAGTCATACGTATGTTCGAAGACGGAGTCGGAGAAAGCAGCACTGAGCTATAACTTTAAAGAAGGGAAGAAAGAATTCGAGGTGGTAAGCCTAGCCTGCGGCCTAGTTGGAGGGGATACGCTTCTTCCCTCCATATCGTTGAGCGTACGATGTATGATATCGCCACTAACCGGCGAAAAGGCGAGTCACAGACAGCTCCAGTTCCTACAGGCATTGCTGGGCTCGGTACCCTTGGTGCACATTGAGGACGTTTGTGAAGCCCATGCTTTCTGCATGGAGAAGCCTTCAATGGCCGGTAGGTTCCTCTTGGCAAGCGCATACCCGACGATGCAAGAGCTTGTGGACTACTACACGAAAAGTTACCCTCAGCTCAGAGTGATCAAAGAGTAAGTGGTGGTTTTGCACTACCTTAGTAAGAACTAAAAAGGTTTCTATATAGGTGTCATAGTGGTCTTCTTGTCTCATTTCAGGGTGGAGGGAGATGGGCATGGTATTGGGTGTAGATCTACCAAGATGGCTGATATGGGGTTCCGGTATCGGTATAATGCTCAGCAGACACTCCATGAGAGTGTTGAATCTGCCAAGAGATTGGGACACCTTGAAGAACTACCGTAGTCCCTGCCAAGAAAAAAAAGGAACTAGTCTCGTATATGGTGGTTATTATCTATCAACATAATCATGCGCCTTCACAAAAAATGAACCGTTCAGAGTAGTACTATTTGGTCTATCCAATTATGATCTATGGTGTATAATGATAGCACAAATATTGAGGAGATGACTGCTTGTGGGCTTAAGTATTAATCTTATTCATATAATTGACTGCTAGTTGTTTCAGGTGGTCTCAGCAGTCTAAATCCATTCCCAACCCCCCAGTGAGTTGCAGCATCCTTGGCCTTGATTCTACCTTGTTTTCACTGCACATTATTTGTGTTTGAAACCGGCCGCATGATTGAGTTCAAGACTGCTGTAAACGTAAAGTTCCAAGCTATCGGCCTGTAGCCGTGTATGTGTATCGGGAGACGAACATAGTCGCCTTTTACGCCGCTCGGCACACCGAAGAGGTCCTTTGGACTAAGGAGTCGGATGTTTTTTCACCATTGAGCAGTATACTTTCTCTTGACAACACTGGCTATGCTTTCGTGAGATTGAGTTGTAGATGTACCAATAAAGCAAAAAAGCTATTGGTCCGTGTTCTACCGAATTGAAGGAAAAAAGAAAAAGCTATCGGTCTGGGAGACCTGCAAGCCATTGGGCCGGGCCGTCGTCAGGTCGGGCTACGGGCTAGGCCCGGCTAGTTTTGGATCACGTTTGGGCTCAAAATCATACCCCTATACATTTCGGGCCGGGCTCAGTTAGTTATATGACCCGACCTAGACCAGGCCCGAGACTGAGCCCAGACTAGGCCCCAAATCGAGCCTGAAGTCAGGCCACAAAACGCTAGACCTGATCTCTAGATCTCCACTTTCTCGTCTCCACTCGCTAGGGTTCTTCCCCTGCTTTTCCATCCTCAAATCTTCACCGCACCCCTACCCAATTTCGACGCCCAGCGGTACGCCCTCCTCCTCCAGTCCTTCTCATATCTCCAAAAGAAAGCAATCCCAAACCTAATCCCCAGTCCTCCAAGCTAAAGACCGGCAATGGTGGAAGACCATCCACAGCACCGTCACCGCCGCCTCCGCCTCCTCCTTCCCGACCTTCATCATCCGCCAACTACTACACCCACGCTGTCCTCCATGGCCTCACAAATCGTTGGCTTCCCATTCGAGCATCCCGACGCCGCCTCCATCCCCAGCCGCTGCCCCCTCCCTCCCGACCTTCATCATCCGCGTCACCACCGCCCCCACGCTCTCCACCGCCTCTCATATCGCCGCCTGCCCCTTTGTGCACCCCGCCGCCGCTTCCATCACCCGCATCGCCCTCACTGCCGCTGCCACCCTGAGCCCTCATTACTGCATTTTCTTCTAATTTTGTCTATTAGGCAACTGGAGTTCATTTATAGTCTTCAGAAGGGAATCAGAGCCCGTTTGGGACTTATGTTACGGTTGGGTATGTCATTGGCTCTAGAATTTTGTTGGTTTCAGGCAGAGGCAGAGGCAAAGACCTTCTTGTTAAGAAAATGTCCATAAAGCTTCCCATGAAGCTCTAATCATAGAATGTGATGCAGGCAATCATTGCGCCAGTAAAAGCTGCCGTCAATATATCTGGTCAGGTTCTTGACGTTGCTCCGCTGAGTGATATCTCTTACCCATATATTCAGGAATGCCAATGAGTTAGCAGATCTTCATGCTAAAGGGTTGTGGGGGTTGCTCCTTGGTCTTTGATTTTTTACCTGTCCAACCCCTCATTCCAAACTTGTTATTGCTTATCTTTCTGATGAATATCGATCAATTATTGAGGGAAAGGACATTATGGTGAGTTTATATTGCTGCAGCTTTGTTGTTGAGAATGGATTATCTTTGTTAGTTATGTCTGAATTCCAAAGATTATGTTTTAGTTTATTCTGGACTATAATTAGTTCTGTCACTGGATCCTCTTCACTGTCTTTTCTATATAGGTCCAATTTCCTCATGTGAATTTACGATACGCTTTATTGCATTGGATCACTCTCACAATGCTGTGAGACTGAAGAAAATTTAATGTGCGACAGTCGAGGGACCGGTATTGTTGTTTCGACAAACTAGAGTTGATAAGGATCCTCCATGTAAATAAGTTTATTGGAGATGAGATGTAGAGATGAATATGCGACACAACAAAAAAAAGATACTTAAATTTATGGGGTTAGCTGGATTGGTTGCATGTCTGTCACGGTTTGCTCAGATGCGATGGAAAACAGAGATGGCAACAATAAATTGATAGGAAGATATAAGTTGATATAGATGGAAGTATCAGACTGGATTGAAAGATGTATTTTGAGCAAAGATATTGGCATTGCATTAGGGATAAATGGTGGGCTATGGTATAAATCATTTTAGAGTGTAGAGAAATCTTGTTATATCCTCTTTCAAAGCAAAAGAAATGATAAGAACGCGTATTTTCCGTAAAAAAAATTCCAACAAGCATTTGGAATATGAAAAGATAACTCGTATAGCTGCTTTCTATAATGTGAAAGCTTATAACTAATAAATTCTGTGCTGATAGCTCGTAGACAGACTGGTTTCAGTCAAATGATGGTAATCACTGCAGATCATCTCAGCCATCATGCCTTTTTGACTTCTTATTGGTGCTTCTATGTCAGATTTGTTTATATATTTATGCCATGACAATCATTATAAAAATCCTTAAAAGAAATCGTTATAGGTACAAATTTTATATGAAAGCTAGTTTCTGTTGCTCATTTGAATCAAGCAACCCAAAACTGAAGTTTAATGTTCTTTTTTTCACATCCTTGATTCATCAACTACAAGTCTTTCAATGGTGCCTTATCTTCTCGGCCCCTGTTAACAGCATACCTTTGTTTATGTAAATACGTTATTCTTTCAGACAGATATTATCATCTCTAACCTACTGGATTAGAGCCTTAATGTTCCTTAAAATTGTTCATTATATACTTCTCATTTTGTCACCTCTTCCCACAATAAGTCCTTGCCGAATTCAATTATAATTCTCACTACTTATTTTACAGATATTGAGCACGAAACATGGTTTATTGGTTTCGAAAAATGAGCAATCACAGCTACAATGAAGGGGCTGACAGGAAAACAGAAAGAAAAAAAAAGAGATATTGGAAGTTCTAACTACATTAGTAGTAGAATACTACTGCAACAAGATCAACTCGACATTTTCTAGGGGAGGCCTTAACATAAGTTGTCCTCCAGTGCTCTTCTTTTCTTGCATATCCGCATCTTAATTTGTTTCTTTACTAGATAGGATTTCTAACAGGCTCATCTTGACACTCGTTTCCGTGATCCGTTCTGTTTTCATCATTTATTGGAAAAAGTTGGAACTATCGAATGAGAAATTTGCGCCAATATCCATCTGTGGTTCAAGCATGAAATCAATGTCAACCATAGGGGAGCTGGTCACTGAAGTCGCAGCGGAGATTATCTCTGTGAGGTCAGGTTCTGAAGTTCTTCCTCCAAAGTTCATCTGGCATGGAACTGAGAAGTAGTTCGACTCGGAGCTTGTTGGTGAGAAAAAGGAAGGGCAGAAACTGCCCATGTAATTGTTCTCCAGTGTCGGAGGCGCGGAGAAGATTTGGTTTTCAGACTTAAAACTGCTGACTGGCGTGGAAGCGAAAGTGAAGGAAGAAGAAGTGGGTACTTGATCCTCCTTTTCCAAGCCTTCAGTTTTCACCTTGAGGCCTGTCCGGAAGCTTTCGAGCAACTGCTGATCATGTTGAGAATGCTGCAGATCATGATCGGCTGCTGGATTCTGCTGGTTTTGCTGCATGTCTGGTTCCTGGGGTGCTAATGCTGAGTGCACTCGTAGCCCCTGGAGGCATGTGTGTGTCCCTCGGTATGTGATATCAAAGATGGTTGGATCCTCATCCGATCTCTGCACTTGTTTCATTGCAAGACATCCTTGACTTTTGCGATAAGTGCACCGATAGTACCCTCTGAAAAGAAAAAGGGGGGAAAGGTTTAATGATCTTTGATAAAAAACGAGAGCATGCCCACTAATTTTTTCCAATTGCTGAAGAATATATATCTACATTAGTAGTTAATTTAGTAACTGCTAAGTATTCCATTCTAATGGGCATGATTGGGCAATATATGCCTTTTAAGACCTATCCAGCACTAAAAGAACTTCTTTCTCTATAGTGCAGAAACTTTTTTATAAAGGAGAGATGACTGCAATCAAGTGCTTTGAGTCGGAAAGCAACTGGCATAGACAGAAGAAGGGTTTGCCTAACAAGCATAATTAAAAGTTCAAAACTTTCTTACTCGTTGAATTTATATTAGAATTTAATTTAAAAGATTAATTTCTTCCATTGTACTTTTCATTTTTTTTCAATAGAACAATTTCCAAGCTAACTAAATCACCAAATTTAGTTCTGACCAAACAGAACTTACCTTAAATGGACATGATGGAAAATTCCTTCCATTGAAATTTGTAAAGGAGAAAAAAAATGCGAGACTTCACTTATTTATTCATTGACTTGTTCTATATTCATATAACCTAATGATCATCTCTCTGCTAAAGTAAAATCCGAAAACTGCTCAAGAATTATGCTGTTTCGTAGGTCAATGTGCGCTTTCTTAAACATGGACAAGAAGTAGAATAATCAAAAAAATATCGGTCAAGTCAAGCAAGCTATTTAAATGAACTTATGATAGGCTACCAACACTCGCCTAACAGAGACGAAGAATAAGAAGCGATGGGAGAGGAAGCTTTCAGGAAGATTGCGGCTTCAACGTTATGAAAAAACAATAATAATACTAATAATAAAAACAAACAGCTTGTGGACAAGGTATGCAGCAACTACGAAAATACTACGCAGCCAGAGCCAGATATCGAATGGTAGGGAACCAACGCAAGACCCCAGCCACATCACAACAGAGAGGTCTCAGGACCCCTCGGAGGGGAATGGCCACCTCACCACCAAAAAGGTGCAACACGAGTGCTTCCACATGGAACAGGAGTGGGCTCGTTTAAGCCACCTTGGCAAGAGGCCAATTATTGTGGCGAAAGGTAAAAGAGCAGGGTAGGATAAGGAAGCTTTCTTTCTTTCTTGTGGCCCGGCATGCTACTAACCTTGGATGCTGGGCACCGAGGATGTCCTTCTGCCCGTACTTCCTCCAGCTAAAACCATCATCTAATGGCCCTTCAGCGTTCGCGGCCGAGGAAACGCGCACTTGGTTTGTCCATCTCGCTAAAGTCTTCCTGAAATTTTGGTTACGAAATCTTGTTCATAAGAGACTGCATCAGGAAAGCTATGTTTAATTAATAAATCTTGAAAGGTTTCTCGAGCTGAGTATGTACCTCTTTTTGGACATCTCCCTTCGCTCGTGTTCCTTGAAGGCTCTCTCCGAATTCTCGCTCCGGGGGCTCCCGCTGGCGGATCGCAGCGAGCCCGAGCTGGTGTTGTTGGGGCATGGAGGCTGCTGCGAGCCCTCGGAGCTGATCGATTTGGCCATTGAAATGGCTTTGCTGAAGCTGAATCGTATCTGTTGCGCCAGTGACTTGCGCAGTTCAGCGGAGGAAGGCTCGTCTAGTTGCGCTTCGAGCTGCCCAGTTTGCTCTTCGCCTTGAGTTAGCACCTGGAGAAGCAAACTGAGGTCCCAGCTGCTCGTTCCCTTCTCCATTTCTCAACTTACGGAATAAGTAAGGGCTCTTAGAAGATGAGAATCGCCGAGGGAGGCGGATGAAGAATGTGTAGGAGATTGGATTGGAAAAGGGAATCAGGCCGGCATGGCTTGCAAGGTTACTGTTGTTGTTTATAGAAGCCGCAGTAGTTCTGGTGGAAGTCAAGTGTTGCCGACGTACGTATTTTGGTGGGGAGTGAAAGTTAGGGGTCGACCAAACGGAGTGGTGTCGAAGCTTAATAACCAACGATGCTGGGACCTAAAAGGAGCTCCTCCTGGAATTGGGTGTATAGCATAAGTGGGGATGCACAAATGATGAAGCTGGAGTTCTAATGATGGGTTGCTTCAGTAACCAACTCCTGATGCAGAAGTCGGTCGAGCTTGCACGAACAGACCACGATCCGAGGGTAATTGGAAGCAAAAGCTACAAGTGTTTCATTTATTTCTTTCTAAATGGAAGCAAGAGATAGAGAAAGGAGGAGATGAATAACAGAAGGAGGATTAAGGGGGTTTTAGTCCTGAAGGAGACGGAGGGTGGGGAGTTGGGATTTAAGGCAATGGTTTCGGGTTCGTACCAGAGAAAGGAGGAGAAAAAGAAGTTTGACTGAGAAAAGCGAGTTTTTTTTTTCTTTAATCTATCCAATGCCAAGACCGGTCTTCGGTCTTTACTGATAGCCGAAGCTGAGTGCTGACCATTCTTTCTTCGTTTTCCAAAATATTTTTGTCATTAAAATAGGAAGGTCAGAGAAGAAGAGTGGAAGAACGGACCAAGAATATTCAAACCTACTTCCGCGTTGGAAGAGAGAGCGAGAGAAGTGACGTCCACACCCGTTTTTCTGCTTACGCTTCGGTGACCCAAGAGTAGGACCCGCCACGTTAGGTACAAGGAATCCTTCTTCTCTTTAATTATTTTGCTGTGGAGACCCCGATTCCGGTCACCCGGCCAGCATCGAGGCCTCTGGTTTGCTGAAACTCCGAGATGGAAATGGATATTAGTTTCTCATCCAGTCTATTTTCATATTTGATAATTTTTTAAACCTGAAATGATATTGCTAATGTTAGTTATATATTGAAAATATATTACAATAATATATTATCTATTTAAAATCATAAAAATATATATTATGTAAATCATTTATTAATCAAATTATTATATTATAATATATTATTTATATATTTGATCAATATTATAATATCATTATTTAATTATATTGTTATGATAACATTGTTATACTTACTCTATTTATTCCAATACAACTAAAGTTATTACAGTATTCTAATTAATATACTATATTTTTGCTATTTTTAACCAGTGTAGCATATTAGAATTAGTACTGATATTCATATTATAATATAGTATTATATTGATGTACCGGTACTATAATAGAATATCAATATATTATTATAAATATAGAACATTATTATTTATATTACGTTATTTTTACAACCACTTTAATATTATTAAGTTAAATCTATTTGTATTATTATTAATATGTATATATATCACAAACTATCGGAGATTGGGAGCACTCACCGGTCTCCAATTTTTTTCCATCTCCATCTTGTTGACCGTTGTGACCATAAAAACCAAACAAATAGAGTATCTCAATACTCTATTATAAAAAATTATATGAGTCAAAAATTATTTTATTCATTGCAAAACTAATCTATTCATTAGAAAATAGATGAAATGGAGTTGTCGCAACTTCCCTCTGATCATGGACTCTAAGATTGAGTGAGAAACAAGTCCATTCATATTCGCGTTCTTGCTAAATGTATTAAAGTAATCATCCAGTCTTGCGATGAATCTAGCAACTCTTTTCTTTTCCCTTTTTTTTTTTCTATCGCACCTTCAATTTCATAGAAATGTCTTGGAGTATATCCTTTTCTTTTCTTATTCTATATGTACACTATATTTATTAAATATACTTGAAAAAAATTCTAATACACGTAATCACATCTCTTTCTTGATAAATGATCCTCTCTTGTTTCTTTCCCTCGAAAAAGAATTGAACTAAGCATGAATATATTTATTTAAAGTTAAAGTAATTATTTTAACATGAGAACGCAGATAATGTAAAATTTTGCTAGCAATTTGGAAAGGTAAAAATATTGACGCACAAGAAGTCCTGTCACATTGATGAATAATTAAGATAAAAAAAGAACAGAAAAGAAAATGCAGCAAAAGATGATGTGGAGGCACAATTCAGGGGTGAAGATGCCTCCCATATATATATATATATATATATATATATATATATATATATATATATATATATATATATATATATATATATATATTGATGCAATATATATGGCTTATAACTTTCCATACGGCACAGATATCGGTATGTGAGATGGTTCTCCCTTTCCGGTTTTAAACAAGTCGAGTTGGTCTCTGTTCTTTCTCAGCTTCCTTTGTAGGTGTCAGGGAGTAAAAGCTTCTTCCTCCTCTTCTGTTGGAATCAAGAGGGGACAGGGTTGTCGGAGCTGTTGCACGTAACATATATAATATGTAGTAAATAAGCTTCCAATTTTATAGCAGAAAGACGTTTTCTTTATAGCGGTATGTTATAGGCTATAATTTATGGATGAAATAAACTATAATTTTAATTTTTGCACTGCAGAGTATAATACTGTTGGAAATAGCTACCGCATCGTCCATCTTGAAGATGCATGACTTCTATTTAACTTTCAACATCTTGTATGTTGCACTAAAAATATGTAAATATTTTAAAAAATAAATAAGAGCTTTCAGTCACCAAAATAAACCGTCGTGCTATGATTCATTGTTAGGAACGAAGATTTCAACTAAAAAGCAAAGAGGAACAATCAGGGTATTTAATTTATGTGGACAAGTTTACAGACATAAGCATGTTTCTAGAAATAAAACCAGTCACATGATTAAATGAAGAAATATTCGTATGATTACCAGTCAGAAAATTAAATATTTTCTTATTTCAGGTAATTGCAGTCTTGAATAAAAAAAAAATAGGAAGAATTCTTCGAGCACTCCAAGAAGCAAAATGAGAATCTATTTCAAAACAAGACCTCGGGACGATCACTGTTTATGAGCAAACAAGACTCTATAAAATATTCAATTCTGTGCCCATGTTAATTTCCTATGATTTCGCTCCTTCCATGCAGCAAGCAAATACACAAAGACCACAGATTACCGTGAGACCACCCGGTTTTAGACAAAACGTGTGGACCGTCTAAGTGAAATTAAGAAGGAGACTTCGCCACCATATCCGTTCAACAAAGAGACTTCAACGAAGTACTCAAAACTGACAAATTTAGCCTAGTGGAAGATATTTTGGAGCATATCTAAGATGGGCAGTCTCGTCCAACACAGCAACTGTAACTTTCTCATATCTTTCAGTTCATTTGGCCCCGGTCAGGATCTTAATTTCAAGGTGTCAATCATGGAAAAGGATGGGAAATCTAGGATATCTCGTGATTTGATTGGAGGAGAGAAGAAAGGCCACTATAATATAGTTTGAATTCAAAGTAGCATAACATTGGCAGGGGGAGGAAGAGGGAGTCCTCTGAAGACCACTTCAAAGGTTGGTGTCGTTGCCCTGGTTGCTAATGAACTAAATGCATCATCATTGGTATTGGGTCATTATACTAAATACAGTTTCATAAGGATTTTTTTTTTAAAAAAAAATCTAATTATCTTATTATAAACAATATAGCTCGATTACAGCACTTTGAAGTGTCCTCCCCTTCTCCACAACAGCAAAGTTCAAAAATACTTAAGCTTCACTTGGGTCCTACCTCATTCTTCTTTGAGTTGACTAAGATCAAATACTATATAATTAACAAATTCGATATTTTTAAATAAAATTTTAAAGTATTTATCTATCAGATATCAACATCATTTACATATTAACATGATAGTTTGGTTTTTCGCTCGGTGAATTGCTCCGCTTTTGCTTGAAATTGAATGAGCTCGTATAAGTTCAGTTCCTTTACATCCCTATTAGTACTAATTATAGATCAATGGCCTTTTCCGTTGAATGATAGAAAATTCATGACTTTGCATGGGAAAATCTGCTCCAATATTGAAGCTTAAGGTTTCTTTAACAAAGGCATTTGCACGAAGTGGAAATGAACCAGCGAATTGAATAACATAAGTTCATAGCTTGGGTTGTATGATTAATATATAAGCAGACACATCTTGAAGTAGATTAACATCAACAACATGCAAGTAACCTATTCTCCTACATGTTCTTGTCATGGGCAACAAGTAGATATCTTGAATTAAAAGAAATCTAATTCCTGCCTGCAGTTTGGATAAAACTTGGACACGTAAAGAATTCATCAAAAGATGCCTTCGTCACGAACTCTAACAAGTAGTCCTGGAAATGTATATATAGAACCTACAAGTAGGTAATAAGTATGATGCACTATACTATTTGTTGCGGGGACGACATTCTGCCGGAGCCTCACACAACAGCCTAGCCCACATTAAGCTAGCAGAGAAAGAGGACCGCGTTCCTTCCGAGGTATTGTCCGCTTTGGGGGTCGAGCGTACCCAGAGCCCTCCTCACGGTTTTGTCCCACAAAAGGGCCTTCGAGAGGAAAGAATTTCCACCCCCCATTTAAGGCACGGAACCTTTCTGCTACTAGCCGATGTGGGACTAAATTCAAGGCCCCCCCTCCCCCCAACACTATGTATAATTTAAGAGAAAAGCAGCTTCCGTGTTATCCATTTCGCAATTGAATCAAGGTTCAAGGATGTCATCAGATACCACTTCACCAAGTGAAGAGCCACACGTTTTCTTTTTTCACTTCTTTTTATTGGCTTACTCTCACTAGTTTTACTGTTCTTTTACATAAGATAGCAGGTTTAGACAAATCCTAGCTTGACCAAGTCTACAGTCACTGTTGTTGAAGGTGGTCGACTGGGCTGAACATGGGCTTGAACTGCTAAGCTGGGTCTTTATTTGGACTCGCCTGAGCCGACATAAATGGAAGACCAATTCATGTGGCTTGACTTGCTTATATATCATGTACGTTATAATCTGACAAACTTTAAATTTGTGTAGATTTAAGCATATCACTATAAATATTTGAAAGTATCACCCATATTTTCTTCAACCAACACTGGGTCCTAAACATTGTGTAGTTGTTGGGGATCGAACTTTTCGCACCAATTACTACAAGAGTACAAGTTTTAGGGGTTTGGACTAAACTTGGGCCGCAGAATGGGTGAACCAACCTAATCCTTTGGTAATGGCTGAAGCGTAGTCACAATTAGCATTAGTTGTAGCCCAAAGATAGAGGGTTTAAAACATAAACACTACCTAATCCTTTGGTAATGGCTGATGTTGATAGCATATTTTACTTGATGTTATATATTTAAGCTAATAATGTCATCCTTGTTTGAATTTCGGCTTATTGGCTCATGTAGCTGCATGCTGAGCAAAAGCTTAGCCTCCTTTGCTTACTGGCTCTAAGCCCACCTCCTTAAATCCACCCTCTTGCTGCTACTATGCAGCCCGAAAGGCTTCTACCTTTTATGAAAAACACCTTTCTAAAGCCTACTTGGGGCAAGATTAAGAACCTTATTTAGGATCAAAATGCGCCGCCTTTTTTATGCTTACAGATAGAAATATCATTCTTTTCTTTGGAATAGTATAATAATTGAAGGGTTCATTCTTTTCTTCGAAATAGTATAAGAATTGAAGGGTAACTAAAAAGTTGAAATGAGGTTTGCACAAAATTGGTTGGCATGCCATAGGCGAAACAAAATTTTCACCATATAGCAAAAAAAAAGGGTTGGCTTTACGTCTTAAGTGCACAAGGTGAGTCCTGCCAAATAAAAATAGCAAAAAAAAAAAAAAAAAAAAAAGACTATGGTGGCTATGGGGGACCAGGTGAGTCCTGCCAAACCACATTTTAATTCTATTTTGTGACAACTTCAACAAGAACTTGATCAAAAGACAATTATTTGCAAGGCAAGATCAACGAAGGAACTCGTGTGGACCGGAAAGCACTTGTTTTTGTCAAATGGGCAAGACATCACTATCAGGTCTAGCAACTACAGTGGTAAATGTATGAATTCCACCTTGATTGGAGGTTTGGATCTAGCTTGAGAGATATATCTCCTAAGTATACATAACTACTTCATAGAGTCGGTCTTTCCTTTGTTTTTCTCAAAAAATAGAAAAATTCTTATTTTTTACATCACTATGATCGTTCATATTGTTCAAATTTTATCTGTTTAGAGAACATGATGTTGCAGTAGCTTTTATGATCTGTTCCATAGGCACCAGAGTTGCAGCATGTCATGGGTTTGACAGGAATTCAAGTAGTACCTTTCGGAAGAAGGATTGAACTTTCTTCACAATAATGGATCGCTACAGGTCTCAAAATATTCCAAACTTTTTATTCATTTATTTGGACATATTTTAAAGCGATCATTGCATAATCTAATGGTGGATTCCTGCACGGAAATGAGAGTTTTGAATAAGGTGGGGTTGAACAGCCTTTTTCAAAGATTCAACTGCTGACCGAGGGATCGATCCCTCTTTCTAAACGTTCTAGAAGTGTAAATGTTATCTATCCAAATAAAATCCTGTGATCTTTTCTTGCCAAGTAAAACAAATTGAATCCTCTCTAAATCTTTGAGGATTTATTTTTCCTCTTTTTTTTCCCCTGGTGTGTGTACATGCATGTATGCCATATAGAAATCTCTTCTACCACTACCGAAAGTTCATTTCAGGTCCTTTCCTCAGCCCCAATTATTTTTCTAACAGCAGGTCATTTTGTCACCATTCTTTTTATGGAAAATAAGGTGGGGGCTTCACAATAACGAGAACCTCCATATACATTGGGATGCCAATTATGGTATCAGTGGATTTTATAATTTATAAAATTCTACAAACATTGAGTTGCCAAGATAACATTATGTGAGATTGTGAAACTGTCTCTTGCATCAACAAGCATCCTCAAGCATTTTCCTTGTCTTAAATTATGGCTCTAATTGGATTCCCTTTTTATTTTCTCCTCACTGTGATTCTCCTTATTTTTCCCAATTATAAATAATCCCTTTTAAAAATTGACACCAATATCCAAAATCTCGGCAATATCCATTATCTTAATTGCATCCAATAAGAAATCGTTGCCATCTATGCTTTCTTTTATTTGTGTCATATTTGTTAAAAACCAGTTTTATTTATATCTGCCAAAGATGAGTGCAAAATATTATAGATTAATAAATATTAGATGCATATTTAGTAACCAGAACTCAAGATTTTTCAATCCGACAGGTTCTTATCTCACATTATTTTTTTCTCTCATTGACACGATCTCTTTTTTCTTTTTTTTAATTCATCGTACATGTTTTGGTCTAGTATTTAGTATTTATTGGAAAATATTATTTAGGTTCTTTGATCCTGTATAAATATCTAAGATCTATCTAACGAGTAATTAATATGGAACTAAACACACGTCCGCACGGATTCTCACAATTAACTACTCTAAACAATTGAGCCGTACTTTCTCGTCGCTTTCCAGCCTGAGGAAAGGAACCTCAAACCCGTGTCACCTCTATTGAAAGCTACAGTGTCATTGGATTATGGATGCTGACTGACACTGGACAAACCAAAATAAGTTAGATTTGTCGATAGAATAAGCTGAGCATGGCTCAATGCGATGTGGTCCGAGGACCAAAACATTTCCTTCTCGAAGAGTATTGATATTTTCCTTCTTATTTTTTCTCGACTTGAGTTGAAACCCAGATTTTCGAGACAGACCAAGCCATTGCTCAAACTACCAAATTAATCAGATTTGAAAGACAAAGCCATGTAATAAGTTGGATTTACCAATAGGACAAGCTAAGCGATGTGGTCCAAGGACCAATGTATTTCCTTATTGAAGGCTTAAACACAAGTCGAATGAGTTGCAGTTATTTATGGGTTAAGTTGAAGGAAGCCTTCTCGTATTTGTGGAAAATTATTGTTAGAGAGGTGGCTTGATATACCTCATATATATATTTTTTTAAAAAATAGTTAGATTTATTAATTTATTTCTGCTAATAAATTTAACTAAAAATTTAAAGTTAAGAAAGTAAATGTGCAATACGGAGAAAATTGAGAAGGTGAGAAAATAATTTATTTTTTAAGAAAATTTTTTTGACTAGCCTTCAATATTTGTTAAACCTATTAAATTTTAAACCAGTGAAGAGATTACTTAATTTGGGTGAGGAAGAGAAGTTATCCGGTGCACTCTAAAATTTGTTATTTTTTATTTTTTAAATATATTTATATTTGCGCGGTATATGTATTTAAAAAAAGTATATTTTATATTTTTAAATTAAAAATCCAACCAATAATACCTGCTAGCTAGTCAGGTTGATATATTACCAAGCCGTCCTTTTTTTTTTTCTCTTTTTTAGCTTTAGATTACTCAGCCGTCCTTTTTTTTTGTTCAAAATTACTCAGCCGTCCTTCCCCCGTTCAAAGCAAGGGAAAAAAAAAAAGAAGAGGAAAGGCTGACCAGTTACTACGGATGAGCAGCCTTCCTTTCAGCTTTTACGGGCCTCTTTCAAGCCAATACAGATGAGTACTTAGCTTGGGAACTGCGATGTTTCTCTGTGAAGCTAGTTCTTTTTAACATCAGATCGGTTTTGATTTAAAAATTAGAATAATTTACTCCAATTGCCTATGTCGTCCGTAGTTCAACATTTCTTTATACTTTCCCGTGGACAATGGAGTGAAGCACATCCACGGCAGGTGCTAATGCGTGCTAGGGAAGAGAGAGGTGGTAATTCAATGGCATATTATTAAGAATACTTATAAAATTATTTTAAAAATTGGATAATTACTCATGCTATGTCGTTTGGTATAGACAACTATTAATTACTTGTTAATAAATTTTACGAGAGAGTAAGACTAAGCTTGACCATTAATAAATGATTTGTATAAGTGCGTGAATAATTATAGTTATCTAGCTTCCCTAGCACCTCCCTTCCCCAACCCACTCATTTTCTATTCATGATCTATTTGGCAAGCCAGATATCTCTCTTCTAACTCTATCTTCCTCTTTATTATGGCTTTCTTCCTCTCAATCTAACTCTAATATGATCGACATGTTGTAGACACCTATCAGCTACGTAGGAAATAACTTAGTCTATAGGAATCAAAATGACAATAAATCTTAGTCTATAGGAATCAAATCCTAGCTCATTTGACTGGGACCTTATTCTGTTCGATCCAACTCTGAGCCCACCTAAGCTAAACATAGTCTATTCGGCCTAAATCATAACCCATTCAACCTGAACTCTAATTTATTAGACCCAAATCCTAACCCACTTGACCAACTGAATCTCAACATTAGCCAATCGAATCGATAATACCCTACCAAAATCTAGTCAAATCAACCAATTTGATTACATCCAATTAGACATATAAATCTTGATCACATTTAATCCTATTTAATCGTACTCGATTAAACCTATTCCGAACTAATCCAACCCTTCTTTAGGCTTATCTTATCTTTCTTAACCCAATTTACTCAGATTAAGGATCAAATGTAGCACATGAGCCTAATTAGCCTCTAACTCCTGTACTTGCAATCAAAATCGAACTTGATATAAATCTAAACATAAAAATGGGCCAAACCTAGATATCACTTGATGCCTTGATATTTTCATGCTATAACTTATACCTCCTTATCATGAGTGCATCCCGAGGAGCATCTTCAATTATACGTGTATACTATGATTAAAACACTTCACCATCCTTCAGTGTTCTTGGAACCACTTGCTAAGTGGCATCCCAGACGACTTCCATCTTAATATTCTTCCAAACTAATTTGATTCTTTTCTTACTATTCTCTTGCTGCGTATCCACTCTCGCAAAATTCTCACATGTTCCTTCCTTCACATTTAATCCTAGCTCCACTAAGTAACAAAGTTAAAGATAGAAATTTTTATTATGTATGTATTGTTAGATTATTGTTAAGACGGTGGTATCTGTTGTTTGACAAGTTGTTGCCTTGGCACCTTGCATCCCCCGGTGCACATGTTTTTGTGTCGGTGGCATGACGAAAGCCTTTTCATCTAATTTGTATGAGATCTCCTTTGTATTTACTAATGAGCATTAGCAGAACAGATTGATTAAATCTTTTCTTCTTCTTCTTTTTTTTTTTTTTGAGGGAATAAGGAGGAGGTGAGATACTTCTTCCAATTTATTAGATCAGAAAACGAATGTAGAAAAGAAGCGATAGAGAAAGAAAGAAAAGAAAGAAAAATAAATTGAAAAAAAAAATACAAGGGAACTTCCCTTTCTGTAAGGCAGCAAGAGGCTGAGCCAAAGCATTGGAAGAAGCCAAAGATGAAACATGACTCCATAATTTGCAAGGACCTTCGATCTCCTTCTCTGAATATAGATGCTTCAATCTTTTGAAGGACGGAAAAGATCGAGCAATGCTGCATAAGGAAAACTCTTACAATTTTTTCTAACCAAATATGTTAATAGGGAATTAGAAGCTGGCCCCAAGCCTTTCTCATAGGCAGCTGAAGGCTTTTTTTTCTCATAGGCAGTTGAAGTTTTTTCCTTCGACAGCTACAAAAAAATCTTGATCTTTTGTGGTACTGCTGCCTTCTGGATAAAATTGTAGTGCCGAGGCAAAGAAATCTCCGCTGTTAATGAATTTATAAAATGATTCCATTCTGAAGGAACCTGCTATTCTCCTGCTATTCTTGATGGCTTGTGAAGGGGCTGTAGAGGGCTAGCGGACAACAGTGGCACTTTCCAATGAAAAGGCCTCCAACTTCCATTGTAGGCACCAGCCGGTCAAAAACGTTCGAAAAAACAAACATTTTTTGTTAGTTCTTGTCGATGATTAAATAAGCACCATGGTATATGCATCTAAATACAAGACATCTTGCATGGATCATTGATGAAATTTGGATCCTTTCAAACATAGAAATAGAATTTGACAGTCTGATTCGACAACCATGGTCATTCGTGTATTGGATTATAGCCTGACATGGTGGAGCCAATGTATCACGTGGAGCGACTAAGTACATTTAGGTTTGGCATAAATAAATTTGGATCATAAACGGGTCAGCCATTTCAGACTTTTGATCCGTTTAATCCATTTTGACTCATTTAATAATTAGGTCAGGCCAAATATTCCACACATTTAATCTATTTAAAATCTATTCAACCAATTTCTAATTTATTTAACCTGTTTATATCCATTTAATTCGTTAAAAAAACCTATAAAATCTGACTTGACCTGTTTAATGAATAAGTTATATGAATCGGATTGTGGTGCCTGTTTAATAAACTAATCGAGTCCAAATCTGAAATTTGATATGTTTAATAAATAAATCAAATTTGGATCGATAAAACTTTGATCCAACAACCCGAGTTGCCACCTCTAGGGCACCATATCCATCCCATGATTCTCGTCACCATCTCCCCATTATAGCCTGGGTCGGTACTGGTTCTACATTAACCAAGTTTACCAATATATGAGCAAAGATTTCCGGTGGCTAACAACATTGCTTGTAACCCATGAACGTGAACGTATCGGTAGACCATACAGATAAAGATGACGAAAGTTACGATGCTTTCATATTTTGGAATGTTGGGGGCTGCGGCTTTAGGGTTGGGAGAACCAGGCTTTTGGGTGCAGAGCCCCAAGCTATAGGTCCCCGCAACTACTCGTCAGAACTGGGCATCTGGCTTGTTGGGTGGCCTCTCCACCTGCCGTTCCAATTTGCTCGCTGTTACTCCCCACCTTAAATCCCAGGATCTTTCTCCTTCATTCAAATCCGAGAGACACTTTGCGAGCCCAGAGCTCTTCCTCTTTCCCTACTTAGGCAGTTGGCCCTCTTAGCTTGCTATCTTGTCTTCTTCCTAGGAGCTATGGATAAACGCCCTCGGAAGCTCCCCAAGACTAGTGGTTATGAGTCAGAAGGTTTGCAAATGTTTCTACTCTATCTCTTCCTTATCGTTGGCTAGTGGTTACTTGGCTTTTGTATATCTTAAATGATATGGCCTGTTTGTTTGGTGTTTTAACTCAGTTGTTCTGATGGCAGAAGTTAGTAGCATAGAGTGGGAGTTCATCAACATGACCGAACAAGAAGAGGATCTCATCTACAGAATGTATAGGCTCGTGGGTGACAGGTAAAATTTTCCTTCCTTCACTATTGCTTTCATCAAAGCATTAGCAACAGTATGTGCATGGGTAAATGCTGCTTCCAATTCAAAAAACAACTTCTTTCTCTAAATGGTGCATAAAAATGCAAGAGAAATACATAAAACGATCGAGAAATTAATCCTTCACTAGTTTGTGATCGTTTTTTTTTTCCTTGTTTTTTTTAGATTTATTAATTAACACAATTTTCATTACCGTGGGTGCTGCAAATTTAACGAATGAGCTTCCTAGCTTCCCATTCTAGCAAGCTTTAAATTATGGCGTTAACTTTTTTAGATGAGATTTCCTAGCACTGCTCATGTGGATCTACATGCAAATTGGCCTATTATAGTATTTATATTGCTCTTAATTATTTGGATGAGGGTTTAAGTTAGATGTGTCACGAAAAGTTTATTGTTGTCATAGGTTTCTGTGCAATATATTAAGAAATTTTAGTTTTTAATTGGACAAGTAGTTATGAACTTAACCTCGTAGGACTTTTAGTTGAAACACAGATTAGCAAGTTTGTCATATAGTGCACCTAATCCCAAAAACTCGTTAATAATCCTCTAAGGTTGCCATAAGTGTAGGACTTTGACCGAGTCATTTAAAATTGCTGACACAGTTGTTATTAGGAATAGGTCCGAAATCCAACCTATTTGTTAATGATGAATCTCCCAACGAACCTGGCTCAAGAAAATCCTAAACTATACATCTATGGTAGAGCTTTAATACTATTGGAAAGCTACACCAATATAATTCTCTAAGGTTGCCCTAAATGCAGGACTTTGACCGAGTCATTTAAAATTGTGAACCCAATTTTTATTAGGAATAAGTCCAAAATCCAACCTATTTGTCAATGATGAATCTCCCAACAAGCCAGTCTCAAGAAAATCCTAAACTGTACATCTATGGTAGAGCTTTAATACAGGCTATTGAAAGTAAACTTAAGACCAAAACTCTACCAAGATAGTTTTTTTGAACAAAATGAGCAAAACATGGTTACTTTTACGCGAGCCAGTTCTGATGATTTGCCACCATTCTGCTACAAGAAAAAAGCTTCTCCTTTCAGATAACAAACGTGTAAAAACTCATCAAGCTTCATTTCAAAGAGACACAGATGAAATGAAGTAAGCCACAAACTTGTCCGGAAACCCAAACTACTGTATTTTGAGTTCAACCTTCTATATCAATCTTTTTCCTCACATTATTATTGTTATTATTATTATTTTGTCTTAACCTCGCACGACCTTCAATAAGCATATCCCAAATGAGAAGCCAAATTGCTTATGGCGAACTGTCCAAACCTCTAAAACAATCATCAAGCCTCCTCTTTTTCTACTTTTATTTTTTTCCCCTTGGTTGGGGCCAATCCATATCCCTGTCCTCCTAAAGCATATATCGGGGCGCCGCCCTTCTTATCCATATCTTTTGAAGGAAACAAACAGAGACCCATCACCCATAGAACTCGAAAAAGAAGACCTCACTTTATTAATGAAAATAAATAGGAATAAATATTCAAAAGATAAAAAAAGCGATTTTCATTCAACTGTGCTTGAAAGAGAGAGGATATGATATTTTGTAAGCCCCAATTCCACTGAAAGATTGCATGAACGTTTTCCAACCTTGTAGAAATTCTCTTCTCCCTCTGGGTTATTATGAAAAGACTTTTATCTCCAAACCAGTGTCTCTGGGATGTGGGCCATGGGACTCCGCATTAGATAAGAGTCATCGAACGTCGTCGCCTTCCTCAACTTTTGTGCTTGGCGACCTTTTCCAACCCCCTCTCCTTTTTCCCGTATGCAAGCATTGTGCTGTCGCCAGCCTGCAGGAACTTGTGAACTGAACTATTTTCTGGCAGGCGATAACATTTTTTTTTTTCAGTTTGTTGGATAAACTTGTTCTTGAGGATATAATCATATAAACATCTCAATCTTAGAGAATAGGAAAAGTTTTTGATGATGAACACGAAAGTATAAAACTTGAAAACTAGATTTTAAATCTCATGGAAAAAAAAAGAAAAAAAGTCGTCCGAACCGAAGATATTTCACGGTGCGACGATTCATAAGGCCCACGCTTGGGATAATAGATTTGATATCATGCCGGAAGAATGAGGAGCAGAAGAAACAAGGGACCTGAGAGAGATCAGTGACACTGCAGAAGAAATAATGCAGCGTCTCGTGAATGCCACCGGCAAACTGAACAACTAGCTGTCCTCGGGAGCCTAAACCCGGACTGTGGCCAAGCCTGCCAACTTTCGGTCAGGACCAGCAGGTCAAGTTTATTCGTGGACCGACCTCTGCCATCTGACTTTAGCTGGACAAAAATCCCCCACCAGACATTAAGCCAATAATTGATCCCACGTTCTTTTTTTAAATTTGAATATTAATATATATATATATATATATATACAATATATATATATATATATATATATATATATATATATATATATATATATATATATATATATGTATATATGTATATATACATATACATATATACATATATATATATATATATCACTTTCTTGTGCTCCAATTTTTTTTCTCCTTATGATTCGGTAAGGACAAAAAAATTTCAGAATAACAAATATTATCTATTTTTTTTTAATTCGAACCCATAGTTGGTGATAGAACTAGAACAGATATTTTTAGTTTCTTACTCACGCGGGCCCATATTTTTGCTTTACTATCACTTTCTAACTCCCAACTTCCCCCCAAATATATATATATATAAATATATATATATATATATATATATATATATATATATATATATATATATATCGGTCTTCTTTAATTTTACAACTATTTTTATGATTCTGATTTTAATATTTTGCGGGGCTATTACTAGGTGGGATTTGATAGCAGGCAGGGTCGTTGGCCGGAAACCAGAAGAGATAGAGAGGTTCTGGCTAATGAGGCATGAGGAAGCATTTGCTGAGAAGAGAAGCAGCAAAGGACAGCGAGCAGAAGCGAAGTTAAGAGATTAGGACGAGGCTTAAATGTAGCTTTCCCTCTTTCTGTTTTTCATTTTTGGTAGAACATGTGTTATTTTTCGGTGAAAGAGTGTGCGTGTGTGTGTGTGTATTTTTTAATTCTATTAATTCAGCCTGTAGGGATGAGTATGTGTCTCTAATGTGAAGGTAAGCAGCAGCATAATTCTTTTGCCCCAGACTTCGACTTAGACCTCGCAGTTGCTTTATTCACCAATCAGTTTCGTTGAGTACAAGTATTTGATGTTGTCCTCGAATAATATATACTTTGTAATGGTCTATAAAGATTCCCATGTTCGTCTTTAGCAGTTTTTGAAGCACATATGATTTGTTCCCTCGCACACCTGTCTTAGAGCTAACACCTGTCTTAGAGCCAGTGGCTACTTGTGGGAATCCCTTCCGTTCGCCAGAAACTCCGAAAGAAGACATGGCCAGTTAATAAAGTTTGCTTTTAGCACTAGCCTCTAATTGGGCATCTCTCAAGATTTTATTTTTTTTCGAAGAGGAAGATTGGAAGACCCCATCGATTCATTTCACGGAGAGAGACTCCTCTCGAGATTCACTGATTCTCCGGCGGCAAAGAGGACCCCAATACCTAAATATTCTAGATCAATTACTGGGGGCTTGTTTGGCACAGTTGCTACTCTGCTTCTGTTGCTCCCCTTAGTGAAATCCCATCAGAAGATTGATGCAAAAGAAAACTTCTAATTTTCAGCAATTAATCTTTGCTTCCAAAATAAGATTTTCTTAAAAATTCAATTTGAAAAAGGATTTTTGTCGCGCCCTAGATCCGGAGCATGACATGGCCTTGCTACCATAGGGTATTGCTCACAATAACACTTCATATAGTATGATAAAAGAAATGTACAATGTCATTTGTTAAACGGAAAGAAGCAGGCATAGAGTATCTAAATCCAATATTTAAATTTTCTTTCAATTGCATAACCCAACTTTAAAGTTAGGACAACATTTATTGCTAGCTTGCAACTATGCTTCAAGTTTTATTCTTTCATCCTTCATTCATTTATTCTTTTCTGCTCCTAGCAACCTTAATTATCTGAAAAAAATATAAAAAAATAAATGAGCTTTGCGGCTCAGTAAGTAACCATGCGCCATCTTACCAGATCAAACATGAATTTTTACATGATTCAATGCATCATTTAGAAAGTAGAGTTATACTGTAAAGTAAAACATTCCATAATCATAATAACAAACTGTTATAGCAAACCAATCATATATGCACAAATCATGCAAGTTCATAAAGCTAATGATGCAATTTAAAATATCCATATTCGTCAATTATTTGCTATTTATCCATACTTTTAATCAAAATAATGCTCACAGATTTTCATGCTACGGTTACTATAATCCCATGACAGGGCCGTTTTTGTAATCGACAAAATTTTATGGTTCATATTCGTCACCAACTTTAACCCATTAGCAGAGAGCCATTTTCGTTGGATGCTAGCTCTAGGATGTCAATTGGCCTCCATTTCTAGAGACGGTCATAGCTATCTGAGAGCTCGTAAAACATTTCATATTTTTTTTATAAATCATATCTTTATAAAAAGGTTAGGAATGCTAAATGGCATTGCAAAATTTTAAAATACATAATCATGCTATATATTTCATTTTCATAATAACATGCAATTTTTTATATCATAATTTATTTTAAAATGCATAATCATGCTATATATATCATTTTCATAATAGCATGTAATTTTCATAATCATAAATTATTTACAATAATATATGCAATAACGATGCTATTTGGCCACCCCTAGCTCACCTAATTGACTTAACCTACAAATTGAGAAATCGCTTTTTATAATTGTGGGTACAAGTAAAGGATCCCTCTCACCTAACTCGGGGTGCTCAGAGCATGTATCTGCTACCCTCTCTGAGCTTATTCAAAGAAAAAGGGTTGGCTTTCGTGGTGCTATTGCATCACCAATCTATACATTACCGTTGGAGAAATGGCCAGCTATTTTCCAACTTACTGCATTCCATTTTGATGCACGGTTCCAAAAAAGATGAGCTCCAACTAGGACTGAGCAAATGCGACCCAGTTGTTAGGCAAGACACAGATCAAGGATAGACATGGCCGGAGTCTCGAGGATAAGCTTGAATTCAGATAATGTTAATATCATATCTGGGATAAGATTGTAATCAAATAATGTTGATCTTGTCTCTGGGGAGACAAATATGCGTCCGAATGACGTTGATCTCGCATGTAGAAAGTGTCCTTTTTTGTCCCACACTTTCAACGTTAGAACGCTGTAGATCAAAGCTTCCATTGGTATACCTCCAGAGCGAAGTTTTAACGATACATCATAGAAGACAGCTTCCCAAACATTTTCCACTTCGAATATGCCACGCCCCGCCTGCACGGAGCACGCAAGGCACCCAGTGCCCATGTGGGACTCATATGAGAGGGGAACATGGGGCTTCCGTGCCAAATATTGTATGATTCTGGAGCCCGCACATACGCGCACGCGCTGTTCAGAACTCTTCTCGGTTTTGTTTTCCACCTAATATGCGTATACAGGATTTGGAGACATCCGTCTCATATGCCTAGACTCTGAAACGAGTCTAGCCGATGTAAGTTTTTTCATTCACCCACCTTCGGATTAGAGCCGTCCTCGGCTCTGATATCAAAATGTTACGCCCCCGCCTGCGCGGGACACGTGAGGCACCCAGTGCCCACGTGGGGGCCACAAGAGGGGGGAACACGGGGCTCCCCTGCCAAATATTGTCTGGTTCCGAGGTCCGCACGCACGCATGCACGTCGCTCAGACTCTTCTTCGATTTTGTTTTCCATCCAAAATGTGTCTGCAGGATTTAGAGACACCCGCCTCATATGCCCAAGCTCTGATAATGACTGAGAACCTTTCATGCATTAAAGACCCGAGCTATACTTTCCATGCTACATGTGTCATGCTCAGTGTTGCCTACGGTATTAATCTCAATGGGTTGCCAATTCGAACTCTAATGCTCGTATTCCACGCATATTCTTCTGAAGTGTTCGTACTAAGTTGGGAATTGTGATTAGTTTCCAACGATGATCATATGACTTCATCAATATTCTTTACTGACCATTTCTCACAAAAACAAAAAAAATCTCTACCGACCAATCAAACTTTCGTACGCATGCATAATTGCAGGACTTGGGCCGTAGGTGATCGGCTTACGTCAAAAATTAGAATTCACGGTCCTTCCACTCTCCATCAGCCTCCACAAACAAAAGAATTTTATCTGTGATATTATGCCCCCTTTCCATATGAGTCACTCCTAAGGTCCTCACAGCAAACTTCTAAATGATGATTGCCTAGGAGATTTATCTGATCTCTTTGTTCTGAAAGATTAATACCAAAAAAAAAAAAAAAGGAAGAAACAGGACGAGATATCCTCTCAGGAAAATTTTTCAGCCTATGTTTGCTAGTTTGCTAGTAGTTTTTTCTTAAATGGCAAACATAATAGCTTTTATTTTTTTAAAAAAAAATTTAATCACAATTAAAGGCCAGGGTTTCTGTAACAATGTAGAACCTCATTCAAAATGGCTAATCGAAAGGTATTATTCGGATTTCTTGATCATGTATAAGCATCCAAGATCTATCCAACAAATAACTGATGTGGGGCTAAACACATGCCCCCATAGATCCTCACATAATTTTTCCATTTAAGTTCTGACATTCTCGAGAGACTAAAAGTTCAAATCCATTCAAATCTAATAATAAGTACTACCATCGGCCATGGTCAATCCCAATGGATCAGTATCTTCTGTTCACATAGGTTATGGGCTGAATTCGCTCTAATGCTATTTGTAACAACTCAGGACCTCACTCAAAATGGCTAATCGAAATATATTATTTAAATTTTTTTATTCTATATAAATATTTAAGATCTATAATAAATAATTAATATTAAACTAAACACATAACTATATAGATTCCCATAGCTCCTGTAACCAACCGGGAGCAGTAGACCACTTCCTAGCGAGCTAAATGGCCGATTCTTTGCGGGCTGAAAGACTCCCCTGCCAAGAAATCAACTTCGTAGCAGCATCACATCATGGTGATAAGTGATAACAGTCGCTGTTGGTGCTGCCACGTGAAAACTATAATGTTTTACATCAATATATGTTAAAAATATTTAGTGTTTTGGGCGGACACAGCTCGACAAATCCAGTGACGTAACCACACCATGGCATGCAGGGTAATCCACAAATAGAGAAACGGGCCTTTGCCGGAGTGGTGCGCCTCCGAACGAGCAAAAAAGTCCATTAGCGGTAAGGGCTCGTCATGCTTGCTTTGCAAAGTAACTGTTCTTCAATTGTCGTGCACATTATGATTATTAAAATAGCTAGGATGACGAGGTATGCTTTTCTTTTTTTTAAAAAAAAAATCATTAATATCATAATTTTACCGACAAGGTTGCAATAATTCGGAAAGATAATCTCCCTTCCAAATCATTCCATGTGTCTTTCGATGAAGCAATCTGCAAGATCGTTACCCTCTCGATCACGACGCATATTTGTTATTTGTCTAACATTATTGAGACAAAGTTCAAGTGACTCCAGTGCGAACGAAAACACCGAATAACAGTAGCATATCCAAAGAGGCTATGCTATCATAACCAAATTTGCAAAAACGCTCTCAAGATTCACTTATTTTGGGAAGAAATATCACCTTTGGGCAATGGGTGATCAACAGGAAAGTGGTCTCCTGCAGAGTGGAACATATTTGAAAGTTGTTTTCCGCACAAAGATATCACTGTTCATTGCTCGTTGTGAGCTAAGAATAAGACTGGATAATGATTGCGGAATTCCGCCCTCCTGCACCCAACAAATCGATAGCAAGTTGGCTAAAACAAGTAGCCCATAAAGGAGCAAATCCCTCATGCAGTGTAAGAATCGATGCCTGTCTTCCTTCAAAAAAGAAAGGCCCTGATGCCATGATTACCCTTCTTTCATGAGATTACTGGTCTATGGTTTTGAACATACATGAGAATACTTGATCAACCCATGAATGGAACATCCAAAACGTACACCTCACTGTATGTGGAGGCCATGCAGCAAGGGATCCATATGTCTGTTAATGAATGTGGAGTTGGATGATGCAAGAAGTGGGCGTATCAAGTACTTATTCTTTATTATATGCGTCCTGCCATACTCACAATGACTACCAACCAAGCATTAGTGGTTTCCATCCCCTTAGCTTATTGTAAATCACTTATCTTAAATTAGTGGCATGATGTGGATCCAAATGAAGTGCTTATTGGCTCCTTTCTGGAGCTTTAAAGAGCCTGAGAAGTGTTGTCTCGCACCTCCATGTTGAAAAGATAAAGATCATACAAACAACCACAAAAATTAATGGGAGTGTTTTGATTCATAAGGCTCATCATGGAAACTGGTTTGATTAGTTAAATAAGCACAAGAGGTTGGCTGAATCCAACTCGTGCATGGACAAAACCATCAATATGCTACGAGCCCCACAAAGGCGCAGGCACCCCTTTCGTCACGTCGGCCCCACCCGAGCCTGCCATAGATATTTGTGACATGCACAAGATAGTATCTCTGGTTATCCACATTTTGCAAGTCTTTAGTTGTATGATGTTGAACACCTGAGCTGAAACATGGCAATAGAATAACCGGTGGGCCAGAAGCTGAGTGGGAACCAAATAGTAATCACGAGGGAAAAGCATACATAAACTTTTGACATAATAAAACTGAGTAGTTTACAATTTTGAAGATCTCTTTAAAACACCAATATTTAGATATAATCGCATCCTATCAGGGGGGGCAGAAACTTTTATCAGCCAAGAGATGGATCATAATTTTGTGGCTATTCAGCACATTCACCGCATTAACTCATTTTTCCACGTGAATTTAGCAAAAATTAACCTTATGATTTTTAAAACCATTGATATCTTTATTGCATTTTATTTATCTATGTTTTCAGTAGTGATTACAATGTTGTCGATATGGTATTGTGTAATATGTAGTTTTGACATTCTGACAACTATTACCGATAATCCTCAATCAAGTTTTACCTTGAAAGGTGCGAAAATAAGCAGGCATATTCTCCTAATGGTCCTCTAAGAAAAGTTATCCATGAGATGGGTGGACTATTAATTCATGGCTTGCCAACTTCCACAACTCCACCCAAGAGGCCACCTTTTGTTTTGAGATAACGAATCTAAAAACTTATTAGGTCACCACCAACCAATTGTCTCGTGTAGGATCTCAGCACAAAGTTGATGATAGCTCAGATATTTGGGAGTGAGATGAAGTAAAACTATCAAAGTTAGGAACGATGGGCATCAGGCACAAGAGTCATGATAGAATAAAGTAACCAGAGTTTGGTTGCTCGCATGGATTTGATGGGGTACCAGGGGCAACATAGGAACAATTCTGGGATCAACTCCTTTTTTCAATGGTTCTCTCCATCATCAACCAAAAATAAATAAAGTCTCACCTTTGCATATGAAAACCTTGATCACTCACCTAAAGAGCTTACCTCATAAGCATGCCTAACAATACCCAGCCAAGGCCCACAACCACTAAAACGGGGCCGTATGGACTGTATGGAATATAATTCACTCTCTTGAGATCCACAAGAGGAGTATTCTAATAGATTAGGTTCCACCAATGAAAGTCCCTTCTCCAGTCATCCAAGAACCAAGTGTCACTAGCAGGGAATAAAAAGGTTGCATGGTTCTCCCAAAAGATACTTGTTACTCAAGTGGAGTTGATTAGTGGAAGTCATATGCAACAGGTTCCAATCACTACAGAACCCAAACACTAAGAGGAATACACTATGTTTTGTGCGTTCTCCAGCATATTTTTGTCAGCTCTAAAAGCCTATTTAACCTTGTACGATTTAAAATGAATAGGCCAGTAAGTGGAACTCCAACTAAACTAAAAGATGCTAATGGTAAAAGCAGACCATCTGATGCCTGTCTCAACAAATACAGTCATGTACTGATGATTTACCTGTCCATTATACTTCCAAAGGAGTTTATTATTCTAGTTGTGACCATTATAAATAGTCCTTGCATAATGCAAACCAATGTCATGCGACATTGGCAGAATCATCTCTCTCGCTGGCTCTCAGAACCTTTTCATCTCCAACACAAGCGTCCTCCAAACCTATTCTTCTTCTTTTTTTAAAAAAAATGGGAGACACCATGCATGTGGTAGTAGGAATAATGGGTATCTTCTCTTCCATTTTATTTTGATCAAGAGAGTTAACAACACCATGTTCTAGCGGCTTACCTCCCATTGGTTTTGCAGGGAATGCAGCTTCTCTGCTCCTTTATGCAGCACCCATGTACTCAGATGTATCTCACTTTCCTAAATAAAATAGCAATTCAACACTGCTACTAAAGACCTTTCATGTTCTGTTTTCAGATTAACTTTTCAGAGGGTAATAAGGAAGAGGAGCACAGAAGAGTTTTCATGCATCCCATACATCACTGCTTTGCTGAATTGCCTTTTATATACTTGGTATGGTCTGCCGATAGTAAGCCGTGGATGGGAGAACTTTCCTGTCATCACCATTAATGGATTAGGGATACTACTTGAAACCTCATTCATATTCATATATAGATGGTTTGCAGTGCCAGAACAAAAGGCGAGTTATACTGCTTCTTTTGTATCCTTCTATTATGTTCTTCTAAGTAGTTAATTTGTTCATGGATGTTTGATGTTCATACCACATGTTTTTCTACCTTAGGTGCCAGAAAAATATGGAGGAAGATAGTCGCCTCCAATTTTGCCAAATATTTGATACCTAATTAACTGATGTATTAGATATTTTATTGTTTGTGTGAATATACTTAGTGCTTGTTTTCTTGCAGTTTAAATTATACACCTTTAGATTAACAGATATAATAAATCCATGATTTACAGGGCATTCACCATCTAGCTGTCATCAAATGTGAGAAAAGGAGATACATATGTTTGCAGTTTGTCTTCCAAAGAGTATCAAGATAGTTACACCAAACTATAGTTAATTGTGAATAATGATAACAATTTGTACATGTAAAAGCATATATGCATAAATGCATGTTCATAAAAGTGGCCTACACTGTACAAAATGTTTCTAAAAGAAATAAAGAAACATCCCATATTAATTTTTACCTATGCGAGTAAAATTGCTTCTGCAATAAAATGACCAGCAAATTTAACGAAGTGTCCTTCATAGAAATTTCTCTTGCGGTGTTAGAATAGGTATTCACATGTTCATCTTGACTAACCATTTGCTCAGAACTAGCTATATTTACATTAAATGTTACTTCTTGTTTCCTTTTTCATGCATGTGTAATATTGTTTATCATCTTAGTTTGTACCTGCCAATGCCAGAGTATCTGTTTGTTAGTGCTACCATGAGATATAAGGTATACCCAAACTATTGTAGGCCAGTATGTCTTTTACTTATCACTATTGACACTGATTGCTTGTTAATTTTTGTCATATGGTGCAGAAATTTGTTTCTTTGATGGTGATGCCAGTGATAGTATTATTCACTACGACTGCACTTGTCTCAAGCTTTGTGTTACAGAATCACCACCATCGAAAAGTGTTTGTTGGAAGCATTGGATTAGTGGCCTCCATATTCATGTATGGTTCTCCACTAGTAGCAATGGTGTGTTTTCTTTCCCATATATTTGTATGCGCTTAGTCTTCATCTTAACTAGCCTATGAGCATTTAAAAATTAAGTAGACAGTTTTTGCCAATGCTTAATGAACATTTTCCTTATTTTTGTCAGTACAACCAATTTGAACAACATTTATAAAGAATTCATGTTAAATGTCTAATATGATCTTATTTTATCAAAAATATAGTTCAGCCATGTAGGTGCTTTTGCTAAACTTTACTGACTGAAGTCCGTTCATCTTCTAGATTGCTCACTACTGTTCAGATGACCAGCTGAAATGATGAACTCTCCTCAAAAAAAAAAGGCAGCATCTTTTAGGGTCCAGTATTTGTGTCTATCTTGGTTATTTTTACATGAGTAGTTCCTTTCCTGATGGCATCTCAGTTTCTTGGTAACCATAGGTTTTGTCTCAGCCAAGATGGTAGGCACACATGACAAGCAAGAAATCATTAAACTCTTCTCAAGAAATACTCAGTCTGGAGTCTGGACCAAAGCTGCTTACCATTTTCTGAATGGATTATCATCTTGCATTAACTATAAAGTCTCTTAATAAGCATGGATTAAGTCAAATTAGAAATATCTCTAACTTTTTATCATTTATTGTGGTGAAGTGCATAAACTAATGACAGAGAAACATTGGAAGCAACTACTTAGGGAGATATATGCATCAACATGATATCACAGGAGGTTGCATGTTTGCACAGAGATATTTTCCTACATTTGTGGCGATCAAAAAAGGATATACAATTTAGGCCAATGCTTCCTTTTATACTTCCTATTTTATATTATTATCTTTGCTCCAATTCATGTAGATCCAGGCACAATTATTTAACTTGAAATGCCAAAATCATTTAAGAACAACTTGCTTATCTTCAATTGTAGAAGCAAGTCATAAAGACCAAAAGCGTGGAGTTCATGCCCTTCTACCTATCATTCTTCTCCTTCCTTTCCAGTTGTCTATGGATGACATATGGATTGTTAGGACAGGATTTTTTACTTGCGGTCGGTAACCTGAAACCATAATACCTTGATATAAGAAATCAAGCATCAAGCTTTTCATGTCAACTAAGCTTTGAAATTTTTGTTGCAGGCACCTAATCTCTTGGGCAGCCCGATTGGCCTCCTTCAACTGGTACTATATGGCATGTACAGAAAAAGCAATAAAGCTCCCACAGAAGCAAACAAAAAGGATTTGGAAAAGGATGGAGCAAAATTTACAACGCAACAACAAGAGGTTAATGAAAAAAAAATTGACAATTGAAAAAAGAACTTACATCCTTTTTCCACCTAAATATGCATGGTCCTGTGTAACGTATAGCACATTAGAACAAATAACATGAGCTAGATGGATATGGCTATGGCACCTCAAAATAAATCTTAATAACATTTACAAGTGTTTTGCTGTTCTTTCACTATTTCACAATCTTTCAAAGTTGAGAACTTGTATACTTTATAGAGAAGAGATGTCCATGCTCTAACGGCAAAGCTGAAATTTGTTGATGATGAAGACATAGTAATACTATAGCCCCTGCCATCAATTTAATACACATCCAGTAGCCAATTGATAGTCTTCTCCAAAAAGGAGCCAAACTTGGTTTCAAAACATACTGCACCCACCTACTACTTTTGTTGGCCCGAATAACCAGTATCTCAATAACCCCAAAGCACAATGGTCAAAATGAGAAACAAATTGAGTATATTCCAGAGTACAAGACTAGGCCATTGATCAGAACTAAATAAGAAGAAAACCAGAGCTATTTTCTCTCTCCTGAAAAGGTGGATTGGCATCATTTGTGAGATTTAACTGGCACAGGATAGAGTAGTCAGACCTTAATCGGAAGATATGCTTGTCTGGTAGGGCGGACGAGAAAAACCTGCATATGTAAAGGACATAGAAGAAGTAGACCTTAACTAAAAAGGTTTGCCCCATACCTATGGAGCTTTACGGATTAAAATATCAGCTCTCAAAGAGCTGGTCTTCAATTTCACACCAAAAGCAGCCTTAAGCAAGAGAAATCCTAAAGAGCAAGTGATTGACGAGGAGGCATAGCTTATTCATTCTGCACTTAAGCATGTGCACCATCCAAAGTTCCTCTAAACTTCGAAAAAGACTAGCCACTTAGAAAACTAGATAAAATATGATATTGGAAATTGCCTTCATCCCTGAAACATATAGATAGGCCAAAAGGTTGAAAAAAACAGTTCCTAACCCCAAAATGACATAGGTCCAAGCTAGAAGTCCAAGCTCAATGGGCATTTCAACAGACCAAAGAAGTCCTTTGATAAATGCCTTGTATGTATATAGCGGCCATCAACTAGTTCAAGATCATAGCAATTTTATTCACGGAGACAGTGCTGCAAATTAAAGTGTTCTAAGTGGAAAATAATTTGGAAATCTCCATCAGCCCATATGTCATGGGAGTGGTTAACTAAACGAGAAGAATAACATTTCACGTTCACTTAGCTTAAAAAAATAAACAAATTCATCTTTCAAAAGCAGCGTTCACTTATTTGCAACATAAACCACAAATGAAAATTGTAACCAATCATTAATGTAGCATAAAAATGCAAAATGACTAGTGATAATATCTCATTTCGAAAACCAATTCAATTCCATTACAAAAGCAGATCTGAAGATCCATATTTGGCGTATTCTACAAAAACATGACTGGTGCACCTATTTATAATATTAATGAAAAGAACTAATGGTGCAATAGAATTAATAAATTCCTGTTAATAAGATTGAGAGATCAGCTTCAACCATCATTTCACCCATAGGAATCATTTGTATGATCCGATCGCTTATTTTATTCATGAATTGATGTTATGAATGGCATTTCCATTGTACATTTTTCTGTCAAATGTATTCTCATGTACAGAAGGAAAGATCTCCAGAGTCCCTAAGCTCGTATATAGGACCACTAAAGCCCCTGAGTATATAAGACCAACCAGAGTCCCTAAGCTATCCGACGTGGGATCATTCCTCAACACATAGATTGCTACACATCATCTCAGATAACTAAAGCGGAATAATTTATTGAAATAAAATCAGAAAGTACATCAGTAACACAGGTACAATAAACACTTGCATGGAGAATAAAACCAATGCGGTTTAGATTCAAGCAACCAGTCCAATCCATGAATCTTGCAAAGCAACGTACCCAATTGAAAGCATGACAATGTTAAATCTAAAAAAGAAGGTTATAAGCCAAACCAAGAAGATCGAGGAAGTTGTCAAATCACGAACAGCAATTGGATCTCATTCTTTGCCCATATCTCCTCCAAAATAATCTGTTCAACATATCCGGAATTAACCTGAACTTCCGACAGCAGACTGCCTCCTCCACGATCTTGAGGATACGCTGGTTTACAAGGATGTCGCCAATCTTGGAATACGCGTCCGATGACGCCGCCATCCAAGGGATTAATGGTTGATCGGAGATGGGTTCTCTCCTCTTGTTGTCGCAGAGAACTAGGTTCTTGGCGACCGATAAGAGGACTGATGATATAAGAGGGGAGGCGAGATGAGTTCTTGGACGGGTCAGTCGAAGTATAAAAGAGAAACGTACATACTTAAGAAGAGAAGGGGGGTTTGGGGAGCTGCAAACCCTGCGGATATTTTTAGACCGCCTCTTCGTTTCGGAGAGAGATTACCGTTTTCTTGACGGCGTAACGGGTCTTTCCGCCGTTCAAATATCCAAAGCGGTAGGCCGCCTAGGAGCAGCATGATGAGATTCCGCAACCCATTTTCTAAGACAAAAGAGATTCCGTGAACCCAAGCACGCAAATTGGCCCGCGCGCTCCATAACTTTGAGCTTGGTTCGCAAAAAGTATTTTTCTTTCTAAAAATATAATTTCTACAAAACAAATTTCTAACAAGAAAATATCCAAAAAAATACTTTTGATATATTTAGTTGATCAGGAAAAAATAACAAATTTTCAAAGTGCTTATGTTTGGTTGTCCATCCACTTTCTTGAAAAAATTATGTATAATTCCTATTATACCTTTAATAAAAATTAGGTTTTTAATGCCACTTTAATGCTTCTTTAATGCTGAAGGGCCTTTTTGGGAAAAAATAAAAATGAAGTGATTCCCGCGCCACGGAAAAGTAACTTTTTTTTCCATGTTTCTCATGGAAAAAACTTTTCCATGTAATGTGGGAATCATATTTTCGTGGAAATACAACTTTCTCGTCTCTCTCATTTGAAAACTCCAACCAAACAAGAGGCATCTCATTAATTTTCTATTGACCACACTTTCTCTCATTCTTTTTTCATGAACCAAACAAGCCCTATATATTTAACAAGAACATTAATTATCAGTTTTGCAAGAAAAGACCAGATTCTTTTTTTTTTTTATGACAGTATGCATTTAAGAGATTCTGATTAATCTTAATCCTGGATCGAAGTAAAAATAGGGGCGATATCTTAAAAAAATATGTTTCACTGATTCAAAATATATATCTTGGATGTTCTGCAAAGATGCGTTGGCATTCTGTAAATATGTATCATCCATCCTGTATTTAAATCCAAGCACAGAAGTATCTACAGAACTTTAAACATTTAATGCTCTGCCAAAAAAAAGTGCAATCTTTTCATGCAAAAGTTCACCTAAAGATGCGAGAATTGAATGAGGCATGGTTCAATAGCAATGCTAAAAGAATTGGAGAAAAAGAAACTTGAATTATCAAGGATTTTTCCTCTTCCATTCTCAAGTTACCAAATTCTTTCCCATGTTTTTATTTTTCTTTTTAAGTTTTTGTGTTAGGCAGTCTTAATCTGTTCAGGAAATAATCATGAAATGCAGATTAATGTTGCCACCTCTTTTTGGTAGTTGAGATGTTCTGCTTTTTCAACTTTTGTTAATTCTTGCAGTACTCGCTCTCAAAATGCTTCATCTGCCTTTTGGGCTACATGTTGGAGCATGACCCCCCTTCTTTTTTATCTCAAAGTTCAAAATTATGTCTAATTCAGTGATACATATCAAACCATCAGAGTCGCAATACACTGTAATCACTCTGACCGGCACTTGATCGATACTCAGTAGATATATCTGATGAATTAAATAGTCGATTACAAAGTAAATCAGCAAAGCAATCCCATGCACATACTTGAGATTTCTTGCCACTTGTCCCTACATATACCAAAAAGGGAGAAAAGCGGACAGTACCAGCACAGACTGCTAGACAAACAATAGAAATATGCAGGAGGGCCTCAGTTTATTCTATTTTACAAAGTTTGAGACATCATACGATGCGATCCTTCTCTGGTATGCTGCTGAATGTCATCGAGCTCAGCGATGGAATGCAAGACAAAAGAAGACCGTGAATTCCACAATATGCAGTGTAGCCTCTAAGGCGGTGAAGGAGAAGGTGAAGATGGAGGTTTGAAATCTGGATACTGCACACATAAATGAGATGCAGAAAATGTAAGTCATAATGCCAACCAATTAATCACTGAACTACTTCTGATTAAACAATCAGAAAGCTAGCAGCATATCTGCATTTTTTTTCAAACCCTGCAATCATCTTACGAAACAACTCCAATCACCAGTACATGATTCTATTCTTTCTTTCTTTCTTTATGTTGTATAAATTTCTAAGAAATTACAAAAATAAGATGCCTGGCAATTTTTTCAGTCCCAGTGCTTTCCTTCATACTTTTTTTCTTTTAAATTCCAACTTCACATTCTGAGTGGTTATTTAGATTTCTAATCACCCTCCATGAGTGAATTAGGTTTATCTAATTTCCTTTTTAACACCATCAAATATAATTTTGTGAACTAACTCTTACACGAGGATGCATAAAACATTTTACTTTTTGTTGAATATGTGGAAATGAGTATGATTAAAAGTGTGCAAGGAAATGAAGTAACATGTAACGATTGAGATTTACATATGGGTAAGGCGAAAGAGGTCTCGGCATTACTGGAACTGATTCTTCCCTAACTTCTTCTATGGGAACTGAGTTGACTGTTGGCGAAGGTTCAGTTGAGGCTGCTTCTTTCATCTCGGCTTTTGTTCCTGGAACAGCATCAGCTTTTTGAACTGGAATGGAAGATGTAGAAATATCTGGATTTCCTTCTACTGGTGCTGGTAGACCAGCCTTCACAGTAGTAGGTACCGGTAGAAGAGCCCTGCCAATCATCTATTATCCAAGAGAAGGCATATATTATTCACCATCACATATGAGCAGCAACTCTCATTTTCTGAATTTAGGGAGCCTTTTAGCTTATAACCTTGAAAAGCATCCAGCAATCTCAATCCAAAATCAGTCTTATGTTTATCATTCTTACAGAATGTCTAGGATATTACATTTAAAACTCTGGAAGGGTTCTGAACATTTTATTCCTGTTGATTCATAGAAAATGACATAGGTTTTTAAAATCACACCTTGTGCCCATATTAGTCAAAAGATAGTATGGTCTACAACACCATTCTATGCCAAGTATTAGCTGCAGTTGTATGTAAAGTTATTTAAACCATTAGCAAGCTTGGAAAACATATTTTTCTTTTTATTGAGGCTATCACGCAGGAAAACGTACATATTTTCTTCTATAGACTATTTTGGATAGCCGGCGATAATGCATGTTTTGAACCTAATTACATATCCATTGCTTAGATAAAATCAATAACTCTGTTGTCTAAACATAACAAATAAAAACATAACTTGTTTTACCATATTACTAACAACAAAGGAAACTATATCAAATAAATTAAGGAAAATATCCATTACAATAAGAACATCGCAATAATGTTCAGTTCTTTAAGCTGTAACTTTATTTTGCACTCATCCATATTGATAATTATTCTGTCCTGTTCCCAACGATGCTAATGATGCCTTAGCATTATATGTATCATATCGTAAGAGAACCATGAGGATGGTACTTGCTCTGTGACATTGACAGATATACTCACTTTTTCTTTGGTTACAGCAAGGTCTTGAAAGTTGTTCTTAGAAAATGCAGAGAGGAAAAATTAGCTCAAGCAAGCATTTAGCAGCTTCAGTTAAGGTTTAAATTTCTAAGAATTTAACAATATATATGTCTTTTAACTTCTCATTAAGAAAAAAAAGAGCGCCGAACCATTAAAAAATCTAAAGTTTTTTCTTATTTTCGAATATGGAATGCAAGAAAATCAACTGTTTTCTTGATTATTTTTTCATCTATTTAAAACCATCTTATTATAAGTATATTTCCCCCCATGTAAACAGAATGATACAGATAATATTAAGAGACGTAAGGGATCAAGGAGAGCACAAAGCATACATATGCCTTAGATATTTGTTGTAATTTTTCATTATATTTTCCCAAATATCAATGTTGTATGTACCTTTTATATGGCCTGAAAGGAAATACAAATCTATATATGTTTGCACATAGCTAGAAATCAAGACCTACTGAGACTCCATAATGACTTCAATAATACAGACTTACAAAGAAGTTTGTCTTTTTTGAGATTGACATAGAAATACTTTCCCTTTTTTTACTTCCAGCTCATCAGTGTAGCATACAAAAAAAGTTATGCATATGCATGAGTCGGTCCTTGCATGTGGAAAACCATGTCACAATTTTTTTTCCCGCAGTTTGCTTAAATGTAATCCAAAATGCTTCTAATATTCAAGATGGTATGTACCTTTATCTCATCAACAAGCTCTTTGGGAGCAACTTTGGTGTTCAAGAACTCATCAGCTTGTTGGAGAGTTACCCTTCGGTCCTGTCAGTGGAACAAACAAACATAAAATACCATCTGCTTGAGTTCATTCTTAATTTTTAAAAGAGGAAAGATTGGCAACTGTAAGATACTAACTTCTGCAAACAAGAGTTTCTTGGTAACAAACTGAATAAGAGCAGCAGACCCTAAAAGCTGGAGTACTGTTTCTATCTGCAGCAAAAAAAATATGTTATAACTGTGCACAATCTTATAGGAAGATTTCTCCTAAGAACAAGCACAATGTAGTAGAAAATACAACATACCTCTGTAATGGCAAATAGACCTATCCCGGTAGCAGCTGCTATTCCAAGAGTAACAGGCAGACTGTCTGAACTCTCCTGCACATTGCAATATAAGCATCCATATTTTTCAGAATTTTAAATTGCAAGTTCTGCATCTTTCTGTTTCAACTGCTAGTATAAATGTATATTGAAGAAAAAGGCAAGATTCATATTATTAAAAGAAAAAAGGGATGACAAAAGAAATTTGGTGCATGGACAAATTATTCAAACTGGAAACATACCCATTATAAAAGTGCAAGTTAGCCAACTTACCCCAAGTGCACTACTAACTGTATCCCTTAAATCACCAAAATCAACATTCAGTGCCTTCTTAGGAGGTGACCATGGAAGTCCACTGTTCTGCAATGGAGAAATTTGCACTAGTAAAATTATTAATGTAACATATCGATAAAAGTTGTAATTATTCACTAAAGAAATTATAGAAAAAGGAAACAATGACCATCCATCCTCGAGTTCCCTCTGCACCATCTCTTATTGCATAAGCAGCCTTGAACCCATTAGCTGTAACCAGTTCCGCAACCAGTTCAGAATTACCATCAAACCTGGCCTTGTTCAAATATTCATAAGGTCATTTTTAGTTTTAGAAACATTAGCAATTAAAGTACACAGAAGCAAGGGATTTTTTGTCGTATATTTAGTATTACCTGGACTATCGCATGAGTGTTGAGTAATAACGACAGTTGCACAAATGGTCTAGGAAACAAAGGGTAGCTTACTATTGTTGATATGCAGACAGTGCACCAAACAAGATGATTATTTCACTGCAAATTTTGACTAGAAGGGTGATCCACCTTCTAATTTCAACTTTGTTCAATCAACTAATGGTGCCAAGGCTGAAGGTCTAGTTCTTCGCTACAAATTAGTACAATTTCGCCAACAGAGAAAGAAGATCTTATCCTTTAATACGGAATTGTTTCACAGGGAACAGGAAGATTGGTAATATACACCTTTATCCGTTATTTCCATGAGAAAATGGCATTGTGTCTGTAGAGAACCCTACTAAAATGGCCAAGAAAGTTTTCAATGAATCTATGCTTTAAGTATGTAGAGGCAGTGCATATCTTTGTAAGAGGTGTGCTGCTTAACTTCAGCAAGGGCAAAAGAGTTAAAAGTCACCTGATTTTGCATGGCTACAGTACATGCATTCTATGCATCATAGCTGCATCTTAGATTGCAGAGTCTACAGAGAATACAATTTTCTGCTTTTGGTTTTGGTCCATTTAGACTACATACATCCAGGGACTGACTGCCCGCAAGATTCTAGGCAATTTTCTACTCTGTCAAATGGTACAGGACTTCTCCTCTCATTGTTAAAACAAAGTTCATGACATCTTTCAGTTTTGCACAACCCAACTTGATGAATATCTCCTCACCTTCAGGTGAATAACTTGTGCATTAGTAGATATGCAATTAGGAGGACCCAGTTCCGGTTAGTTTTGACCCAGTTCCAAATGGGACCATAACAAAATCCAACATGGACTCTGTAACCATCATGTCTGTACCTCATCTCTGGCCTAATCCAGTTTTTAGGCAGGTAATATATTATCAAGATTCTGGATCCCATAACCCAATCAGGTCAGTCCAACGTTATGCGAGAACCTTAAGTGAATTAGCTATATGAATCCCTTGACCCTTGCTACATGGGCTACCTAATAGATGCATATCAAATATCAAGTCAAGTTATTTAGTCACGTTTCATGTTCTTCAAATGTTAGGGATATAAGGTTGAGGTCTTGAGAATGCTTCAAACTAATGCAGAGTACCATGTCAAGGATTTTTATACATAAAACATTGTATCCTCCGTCTTTGTTCTGCAGGCATCTGATATGATGACTTTATTACATTCTATCAGGCAGCTGCTGCTGGCTTATGGGAACTACTCTAAATCCTGTGTCTAAATAATGAAAAAACTACTAAAGTCGGTAATTCCATTTACTTAAAACCATGCCAAACACGCACAGAAACAATGAAGAATCGTTCTAAACAATTCTATCTCTGTAACACTAATAAATTTAACAAGTATAGAATCTTAAGGAAGAGCCATGGCAGCATTCTTGGATAATAAAATAGGAACTGAATCAGTTGCGACCAAACAGCAAGCAAGTTTGTGATCTTACTTGTCAAGAACGAACAATGTGGTATTCGCAGGGTCCTTAAATTTCAAAGCCAGCTTCTTCAAGAACCCCGGCTTGTCATTTCCTCTATACGTGATCGAAACCGCCTTCTTCTTCAAACCCCGGACATCCGGGCTGCCCACCTCCTTAAAATCCCTCCCTTCTCTTATATCAAGCAGCTGAGCATCCACATCATCCGATAGCTTCGCGTAAGCAGTCCTCGCAGACTCCACCCCCCAAGGCTTCGGCTTCTGCAAAATCCACGACAGAACCAGCGGCACCGCCAGCACCGCAACTCCTCCGCCGACAACCAGAGGATTCGCCGCCCCAAATTTTACGATCCCATCAAGAAACTGGCCGATATCAAAACTGGCGGAGCCTCCGAAAGAGAAGTCGGTCTGGCCCAGAGCTTCCTCGTAGGTCAGGGCCTTGGCCAGGCCGCCGGCGCACGGTGCCGCGGAGAGAGCGGCTAAACCCCCGGCAAAACCACGGGAGAGAAGCTCGGACGAGGGAAAGGGTGGGTGGGCATCGGAGGTGGAAGGCCTCGCGAGTCTAAACGGGAAGAGCTTTTTGGGTTCTGCTTTCCTGTCTGAAGAGATGACGGTCTTGTGGAGCGAGACTGGTGTTAGGCCTGCAGCGTTGAGGACCTCCATGGCATAATTCCTCGCTGGCGTCGAGAATTTTGGAGAGGATTTGGAAGAGGGAATTCAGGAAATCGATGGGAACGCATCGGTTTCCATAGAGATTGATATGTTTTGGAGAGAACTCCTTTTTTACTCTCTTTCGAAAGCTCCAGACCTGAGAGATCGGGAAGAGGAAAGGATCGTGCGTTGGATGGTGGAGAATAGCCGCCTTGGTTTCCGGGTGGGAGAAGGGGATGGGATGGCGTGGAAAGAGACATGGGAGGGCTGCCAATGGTGGCCCGCCAAGTGGACGTTTGAGGATGAGATGGTGGTGGACTTTCTTCCGCGTGGCTTTCGTGCGGATGGAAATGCTTGAGGATGGTTTGATGTGGAGTCTCCGCTGCGGCGTTTTGCGCAGGATTTTTAATTTGGCCGAGGCTCTGAGCTTAGGAATTAGGATGGTGGAGCGGTACGTACTGCAGTCTCCCTGCTAGTACACGGGTAAGTCTCATGGATAGCTTGGTTTTTACTTTTTATTTAAAATTTTTATTATAATATTTTCATGACTGATTTTTTTTTGGATTCTATTAATGGCTCTAAATCGAAGCCTCTGGCAAAAAAAAAATAATTTTACTGTTGAATTAAGAATTTTTGGAGGTATATATTTAGTTTCACATCGATTATTCGGTGAATAAATCCTACATACTTATACAGAAATAAGAAACGTAAAAAATATCTTTCCACTAATTTTTTTTGATCTTGTTATAAATAGTATTAAAGCAGATTTAACCGATAACCTATGTGGACTAGAAAATATGCACCATATCTTAAAAGCACGAGATGCATTCTAAAAAAAGCAATCTAATGTTACTGAAAAGAAAAAATTTAAGCAAATATTATGCTAGAAATATTTGTTTCTTCCATTTAAGGCATCATGCTTGTGCACAACATAATGAATGCTCAAACACTCAGTGCATTTTTGCATGACCAACGGGAAGAGAAACTATAGCTTGTCTACCTTCGTGAGAGTTATTTGTTCGTACTTTGATTCGTTGGTTATTTGGGATAGGTATATGTACAACCGTAAAAAATGGATACACCATGAATTGTACTAGGGAATCCAATACCAACGAATCAAATCCCTTGGTTGTCGCGCATCGTACAAGGTGCCAAATAAATTATTCAGGAACACGCAATCTAACGCAAATCAGGATTGGCTGCAATTGTAGCCATTTGCAAGAAAGGACATCTTGAATTAAGAATCTCTGGAGGCATATAACTAGTTCCACATCAATTATTCGCTATATAAATCCTGCATACTTATACAGAAATAAGAAATGTAAAAAAATCTTTCGACTATTTTTTTTTATCTTATTATAAATGGTATCAGAGCTGATCCAACCGATAACCTATGTAAACTAAAAAATATGCACCATGTCTTAAGAGCACAAGATGCATTTTAAAAAAAATAATAGAATTTTACTGAAAGGAAAAAATCTAAGCAAATGTTATATTAGAAATATTTGTTTCTTCCATTGAGGCTTTCATGCTTGTGCACAATATCATGAATGCTCAAACACTCGGTCATTTTTGTATGACCGATGGGGAGAGAAACTATAGCTTGTCTACCTTTTTTTTTTTTTTTTGCTGAAAAAGAAAGGGGAAGGGGGGAGGAAGGGACAAGCCCACCCCCGCGTAGCAGCCCCGACCACTGGGCCCCCACCCCGCCAGGAGAATGTTCGATACGGGTAGACCGAGTCGTGTGTTGGGCACCCCGACCTATTTTACTCATACCCTCCCCACCCGTGGGCCGGCTCAGTTACCCGACCTGACCCTCCGTGTGAGTACGTCACACCTGGCACCACCCAGGCTACCAGCCGACCAGTAGCGCTTCCAGACCCCGTGTCCAGGCATGGGGCATCCGGTCCCCAAATTTAATCGACGCCCGCACGTTTCGAACCTGGAACCACTTGGTTGGAAGCAAACGCTCCGTTCCAACTGGGCTACCACCTTGGTGGTATAGCTTGTCTACCTTTGTGAGAGTTTTTTGTTCGTACTTTGATTCGTTGGTTATTTGGGATAGGTATATGTACAACTGTAAAAAATGGATGCATCATGAGTTGTACTAGGAAATCCAATGCTAACGAATCAAATCTCTTGGTTGTCGCACATCGTACAAGGTGCCAAATAAATCTCTTGGATCAGGGTTGGCTGCAATTGTAGCCATTCGCAAGAAAGGACATCTTGATGAGCAAATCTCACAGCACCTAATCATGTCTCATTTACCAAGCCACTAGAGTTTTTTGAACTTAAGATTGTTGTAATTTAGTCAAAAAGAAGATGTGATAGAAAGGCTGATCGATGAAAAGGAGCACTAATGAATAGAGAAGCAGAATATTGTGATGCTTGGCCTATCCACAAAGATGCAACGTTGAAATAATTCAATACGGGATGTACTCCACAAAGATGCAAAGGTGAAATAATTCAATGCCAGTTGTACTCCCCAAAGATGCAAAGGTGAAATAATTCAATACCAGATGTAGTGCTCCTCCCATTGCTATAAAGCTACCAACGTAGATTGAGGCAATCCAAGGAGCGAGAGAAGCCTTTCCATTGTTGCCTCTATCGGCATGGCTTCCCTACAACTAAAGAGGCCTATCCAGGAATCCATTCCAGTGGCAAACTGGCAACATGATGAGCACGCAACTGCTCAAAAACACCAGGAGGCAGATGCCAAGCAAGTAGCGACTGCGAAGACTAAGAAACACCTGACTCATGCGTTCTTCTCCCCTGAATCAGAACCACTGCCGCCTCCTGGGAAGACAAAAGAGAAAGGAAAGAAAGAAGCAATCAGGCAGCTGAGGAGCAATAAACTTCCGACTGATGCGTTCATCTCCCTTGAGTCAGGACCTTATAAGTTCGTCTCCCTTGAGTCAGAACAACTGCCACACATCCCAATCAAGTCCATGAAAGCTGAGCATAAGATTAAGGACGAGAAGGAGAAGAAGAAGAAGAAGAAGAAGAAGAAGAGCAAGAGCAAGGATGATACCAGCAGCAGCAGCAGCAGTGAAAGTGAGGATGATGTTTGCAGCAAGAAGGTATGAGTGTTCGGCAGATTCTGAAATATATTTTCTCATGTAATATGTGGTGACTGTTCTCAATGACTCTGATTTTTTGTTTGTCTATTGGATTGCAGAAGGGAGGGAAGGAGAAGAAGCGGAAGTAGAGATAAAGTGGTCCAGTATTGTAGTATGGAGAATGAAAGCCCAATGCCAGAGGACTGCATGATATGCAACTCCTCTTACCAAGGATATGCATGCTTATAGTATCTTCACTACATGCATTCGACTATATATGAAAATCTCCAATGATACGGTGTGCCATTTGACAGTGTTTTTTTTTTTTTTCCTCTTTTGAAGTGGTTAAGGGGAGGGTGAAAACTCCCAACCGATTATTAAAAGGTTATAAAAAAATGCAAGAGAAGGAGAGATTCAGATAGAGAAGAAGATGGAGGAGAGATACAGATAATGTAGAAGAGGAAGGAGAGTTGAGGGGAGGAGAGATTAAAGAGCGTATATAGTTACAGATCACTCTCCAGACTCTATCAAACTCTTCCTAGATATGGGATTACAGAGAACAGAATCCCTAAACAAACCAATAGCAGACTTTAAAACCGATGGTGAGGAAGAGGATTTGTAAATAAAAATATGACACTCCAGCGGGGACAGCGACCGCAAGCTGGTCACAAGCTAAAAGGAGTGGTTTTTATTCATAAGATCCCATGCAAGTATGGATTTCTGCTTGAGTAATAGATGGAAGGTAGATGTTTGCTAATCAAGTCATAATGCGTAAATTTAGCCTTTTTCCTGAGAGAGAAGGGGAGGTCGAGCCACCCAATTTATTGAATATGTGAAAGATATATGTACATAAGAGTCAAAATGAGACATATGGAATGTACAATGTGAAGGTAGGAGGGGAATAGGTAACAGGGAGTGAGAAAAAGTAGATGAAACAACAAGCAATATGATGAGGAGAAGATCTCACTCGGCTGATTCTTCGGAGACATCTGATAAAATTTAGCCAATCAATATGTTAATGTACCAAAGAAAGGCGGTTAAGATGTTCGTATTAATCTGAACCTACGTAGAGTTAGGACTTTAATCAATATGTTTATTCCTTGAAGGTAAAAGATATGGGTTCCATTCTTATTAGCATGAATTAAGTCCAGCGAAGATCTTCTCATATCCTATATATTTTTATGTTTTGACAAGGGGAAGCTTTAATTTTGCCATCATAGATCACCTCTAAAATGAACATAGCATGAGCCATGCCCAAACTTATTATGAAGATTGCTCGTCCCTGCATCATGCATGCTTTGGATAATTTGGAGAATTTCCAATAGTTCATGGATGACTTAAACCAGCTAATTGGAATTTCTTAAGACAGATACTTTGAAAAAAATTATTTACTCAAAGGTTAACAAGAAGATAGAAATGAAATTAAGGGATGCAACATGCAACTACCAACCGCTGAGTTGGTAAAATAGGTGACAGTGATCTGGGATGGGTCCTGCACTCATCTCGATCTCGGCCAACATCCTGCGAGAGAGGAGGGAAAGAAACAACTAGAAAGACCAAGCTGAGAGAATGAAAAAATAATACCTGAAATGGCTCACATTAGGCCTTGCGTGTGTAGAATGTGAACAAGTGAATGGTACATGGCTGGTCATGGAATGGATTAGCATGAGTAACGTGCAATTCTATAAGTCTCGTTTATTGGTTGTAAATTTAACTGGCCACGAATTCGAGTGATCGCTAAATTGTTGGGAGCTGGAAAAATTCCTGCACTTTGGGAGCTAAGGAACGTCCAATGTGATCGCTGATGTAGCACAATAACGGTCAGTTTAAGCATGTTTAAACCCAACTGCCTACCTGATAAGCATTTGTAACAAACCACGCTTATCCGGTAACTCTTTTTAAAGAAGTCTCAAGTTAATCCAATCTTCCAGAAGATAGAAGATCAGGAACTGGTAGCTTGAGGAAGTTCTCCCATTGGCCACTGAAGATGATGATGCTGTTACAAACCAAACAGCAAAGCTGCGAATTTGCTCAACTGCGGGAGCCCCATTCGCGAAGCCACGCGGCGATACCCCGCCGCTTCCCTACGCAAACAACCGCTCCATCTGCCACGTCCCCCGCCCCTATATTTCTCTCCCTTCTCGCCACCTTCTCCATCTCTATCCCCTAATTCCGCCAGAGCAAAAGAAAGAAAGTAATATATCCGGCCAAACCCCAAGGTTTCAGCCAGTGGAATCCCGGCATGGTGAAGCTCGCCACGGCTCGAGAGAGCCGGACGTACGGCCCCCGCCCGGCCCGCAACCGGTGGGAGTACATCAACGCCGGCCTCTACATCTTCGCCGCCATCCTCCTCGTCGGCGGCTTCATGGCGCAGCTCTCCCCGACCCGACTCAGCGCCAAGTCAGGGCTCGCGGTCGTCCTCATCGGGCTTGTCCTGGTCACCTTGGTGAACGCCCACGATCTCGTCGCCCACATGGCCGGCATCGACTACTGCTTCGCCTTAATGGAGTTCGATATCCAGTTAGCTCTCGTGGAGTTCGCCGTCCCCCTGGTGAACATTGTGGGATCCATCCTCACCTTCATCGGCGTTCTCTTCTTCCTCATTCAGGTTCTGTGTTCGATCTTTTGAACCGCTGGAAGCACTTTGTGTCATGAAATCTACATCTACTGATGATGTCATGCAAACTCACCAAGAGTTGTTATGATGTGATGGGTATTGCAGGCAGAGAGAGGACATAGTTACAGGCTAGAAAAACATGCTTTGAACACATTGATCGCTGGGCCCGCGTGCTGGGCCCTCGGTTCGATCCACAATGTGTGCCAGATCTACGAGAGATCTGGTGGCCACGTCCAGATCCTGCAAAAGACCGTCCAGGTTCCCTTCCTCGTAGGAAGCTTGCTCTTCTTGGTGGGCGGTGTTGTCAATAGGAATGATATCTACGGCTCAATACATACCAACTTTAAGATTCTGGTGAGTTCTCCATTGAATTCAGTAATATTGGATCCCTTTTTTTCTCATCTCCATTACATTGAATGTATTAGCTTATCGAGCAGCCAGCCGCATAAGTTCATAGAAAGCTCGATGGCCGAAGTTCTTATAAAGTCGAAATCTGTGGGCTATAAGATTATTCTCAGCATGATACTAGCTTCGGTTTGTATAATTCTATGCAGGGAAGGAGTTGGGTTTGGTTGTCTCTATCTGGAAGCTTGCTGTTTTTGGTTGGGGGGCTACTGAATTTGTTGAAGGTTTTCAAGATGCAGCAGATGGATAGGATGGGTCTTGAGAAGCTTCGAGGTGGGGCACAGCAGAGGTTAGGGAGAGAGAGGGAGGGTCAGGTTCCCCTCATCTTGGAAAATAGTAGGAGAAGGAAGCTTGATGAGGACGAGCGAGCAGTGTCAAGGAAGCAGAGAGAGGAAGTGAGACAAGTGCTCGAAGACAGGAGGAGAAGGGAGCAGAGCAAGGAAGGGATGCAAGTTTCTGAAGACAGTAGAAGGACGCCGAGTGAGGAAGTGAGGAGGGTGCCAGCTCCCAGTCCCACACCATACAAGGATGTTCTGGTTGGCAGCCGATCTTAGAGAATTCTTAGGTTTTAATCAGTTTTGCTTGTCATGAGGTGCAATTGGTTCTTCTGTTTTTGTGATTGTGTAGTTGGAAGGATGTTTTTTTTCCCCTCTCCCCCCCTCACCTTGTTTTCTCTCCTGTTTCATTTTAAGAGATTCAATGAGAGTATCTGGCTTTGATGAATTGAGATATTCTGCTTTGAGACACTGACGGTAGTTGCAATGTAGAGTTTGAATGAAGTTTTTTTATCTCTGTGTAATCTAGACTACTTAATTTGATGACCACCGAGCAGCGGGCTAATTCATTAGGCTAGCTCCTAAGATGTCGTATTTAAATGGCAGGTAATACCTATGCAACTTTGCTATGGTGAAATTTTATGTCCATTTATGAAGCTTGACGATTATATGTTTAATTCCTGGAATATAGCATACAAAATAAAAAAGAAAAGCCAAGTCCATCCCAATCAACACAAGACATATCCCGCCTTGCACAGCAACATGCCAAGAGCAGCCCCTATAAGGTTCTTGGAAAAATGACCAACTGTACTCCAGTCCAAAGATAAGGGGAAAAAACAAATCCTCAGATCCTCTCAGATGAACACGCAGAAACTCTGAAAAAAAAAGAACTTTTTTCTTCATAACAAGAAAAATGCAGCACAGGACTGAACACAAGGTAAGGCCAGTGCGATTGATAAACACTAGATCTCTTTTTATCTTAAATGGTGAAGACCGACACTTTTTGTTGGCTATGCGCCTATGATTGATGACGTATCATGCATTCCATGGATAAGGTGTTGGTACATGTCAACATAAAGCATTATCCTTACCCTGATCCAAAACTTCATATACGATGTCCAATCTTTGACACCCAGCTTCACAGAACTGGAAATGGCAGTTTTAATAACAAATTCACAAATTATAGGCTATACTTTGGTTGTACTGGGTATTGTAACTTGCAACAGGACTCTAATGCCTAAAGAAGGAAAAGGACCAAAACACAGGGTACTAGGTTTATTAGCTATAGTTTAGAGATGTAACAATAATCACCTTTCCTGGGTACATTTAGTGACAAACTCTGCAGTTGCCGTGGCAGCTCTTCTTCGAGCTTCTTCCTAGTCCAATTCAGTGGATTCTCGGTACTTCTCTCCAATCTTGCAACAGTGATCACTGCCATCAATCACATGCAACTCATTGATGCATTTCATCTTCTTGTAGGTGGTTGCAAGCTTATCCAGGGGACACAAATCAGCTTTACTACCCTATAAGAGTAATGCACTTGAAGTTTAAAATCCAATAACAAGGCAGAACAAGTTTCAGCATAAGGAGGTGATGACTGTACTCTTAACAGGAGGGGATCATCAATGCATGTACTGTTACCTGTACAAAAATCGTTGGAGTCCTTTGCTGCAACAAATTCTCATCACATATTGCCACATTAATGCCCTGAATTGCAGAGAAACAAAAGGTATGAGCATTTAGGAAGTGTTCTGGAGTAGAAATGTATTAGAACTTTAGTAGGGAAGATGAATGCTCAAGGCGCATCTACCAAATTGTATGAATAAATAAGAACAATATGAGCACATACTGCGCATTACTTGTAATCAGAATCACTTATCACAGAAATCAATTTAAGCTAAAATGAAAAAAAATGCAGGATGAAGCAATTGAGGCCATTCATTGCCGCCTGACAATCTATCAAGATAAGCCAAGGTTTAGGAGAAGAGTAAGTCGGAGATCAAGCTGATTTTGGTATGCAGAAAATAAAGGCTTAGATCCTTCAAAGTCAGCCTCTTGCAGTTATAGCAAGCAGAAACTCTAACTAGATAGAAGATTCTAATGACAAGGAATGCATAGATGTAGTTCACATAGACATCTAACACATTGCCCAAGTCATATGGATATGGGGTATCAAAGATTAAAGCGCCCTGTCTAATGACATTTTACAATGTTGGTTGGCAAGAAGTGTGAGTGTGTATAGGCATACATGTGCATGATAAAGGAATATGAATGAGATGTGCTACTTCAATTCACATATGTATGAATAGAGAAATCAGCAGGCAGTAGCTTTTCAAGACCTAAGGAGGGGGTCATTAACATGTCAGAGATATATAACTTATGTTATCTGGCAGTTTTGGAGATTACTCTTCCTGATTCTAAGTGAAAAGCAAAGTCCCAAACATACGACTTCTGAAACATTGATATCTTCTGGACAAGCCACCGTGCAATTGACTCTGCACAAAAACATAAATAAGCATGAAGCTTCACAAAGCTTTCAAATAGAAAAGAACTTAAGAAGAAAATGGTTCTGGGAAATTTAGAGCAATAAACAAGTTTATTATGGGCAAATATTACCTTCAACCCATTGATTTGCCCACCAGAATCAGAAGATGCCCTGGATATCTTGCGACAGCATCCTTTACAACACCCAAGTGATGATCAACTAACTTTTCTGCTTTAGGGGCAGGTTTGCATCTTCCACCAGAGATATTTAGCATGCAATGTGCCATGAACAGCTAAAAAGCCCTGTCTAATCTTATGTTGGCATTGCCAATCATATGTGATCATTCCCTCCTATCAAGGTCCCTATATTTTTTTAGTTGAAAGCATTACCAAATATTTTTAAAGAACCTGTCTTCAGAAAATCCGTAGTGCCTATTTGTTAACCAATTGATTATCTTGCTGTGACTAAAGTTCTGTAGGAGCAGTCATTATTTATTCATCAAATCAATCAAGAAAATAAATCTTCGCACCCCCCCCCCCCACTTCAAACCAAAAAAAAAAATCATTGATCCAAAAGAAAAAAGTTTTAAGAGTTAAGAGTTAACTAACCAATTAGCAGTTTAACTCATTATCCAAAATACAAGTCTGCAGTGCTACAATGAACAACAAATAATTCTGCTATAATTCAACTCAATGGATAGTCAAAGGTGACTACTTGGACAACATCCAATGCTTAACCTAGCATTTCCTTCCATTTGCAAAGGTGCAGAAACCTTTTCCAGTTTAGAGAAGCATTATATAGCTTACAAACCAGGCATAAAAATATAACCAGCATATGCCTTCAAACAGGATAGTTCTAGAAGAACACATTTTCCATTCACATCTATAACAAAGAGATTTCCTATGGAATATATAATCCTTAATCGTCATGCTTGTATTTAAGAGTGCTCCAAAAAGGGAGGCCTTGTAACAAAAGAAAGCCATTATTCATTAACATAATCAGTGAGATATGGTCAGAAAAGTAAACTGACCTATGTCTCACTAGTTCTGAAGATCATAATGTGCGTGCCAATGAAACCAAAGCTTACAAATGTAACAATATATCCCAGATACAGAAATCAAGTTCAGAGATGCAAGCAATCTTCTGAAGATCTTACTATGGCAAAATCTTCCTAATATTTACATAAGGTCCCTATCAAGGTATCCGTAATCACAGATTTGAATGATTCAAAGTACGGACATAAATCATTTCCCATCCTTGTGGTTACCCTCAATGTCATGATCAATAGAGGATGGGCTCTACTTCAGGTAACTTGAAGAATGCACTCGTACATGGAAAGCACTAAAATGAACTTGCATATGGTTCACTGTTATGGTTTTCTACACAAATGGGAGGAGACAATTTTATGCAAAACAAAGAAAGCCATTTATGTCTGAAGATAATAACCTATAGCATTGTAAATATGTAGCAGTTTAAAATATTTGTAAGAGAACCTGCCATGTTAGTTATTAATTTTTGACAATACAACGGCCAATGGTTATCACATGGTACCTATCTCGAACCTTAAAGGATACCCCAGGAACTAGTTGCTAAGAATGGAGGCAGCTCATCCAAAGAGGGTTAAAGTATAACTTTGATTTGCGAAAAGGGATAAAGAAATTGCACGCAAATCCATTTATCTCACCAACGGAGGTTAAATGTCACTTAGGGCATATTTAATTCATAAAAAATGAAGAGTGTAAAGTGTGAATTGGCTGGAAGTGCACATTTTCAGTTAGATGGCTAGACTAACTTACACTGAAGTGCAGAATTTGCATTCCATAGAACCACCAAAGCAGTGATCTCAACTTTGCCCACCATCAAGATAAGTGGAAGCATTCAAAATAACCCTAGCTCCCCCAGACCCAGACGACAAGTTTGGAGATCAATTTTCCCCAATCTCCAACCAAATATATAGCCCGGATGCATGACCTACAATCTTCATATCACTGAATTTAGACTCTAGCTTGATGGAAATGCGATCAAGAAGCATGTCAATCTGAATACCACGATTAGCACCATCTCAGAATCCTGATATCCAATTCAGAAAAATAAGGTAAACTTTTTCAGCCTCACATGCCACAGATTCCCAGTCTTTAGACGCCTCAAAGTCCAACACAATTAGTCCGAAATACGGAATTCATGCTTGCAGTCAAAAACCAAGAGAACCCTCTTTCCCAGAAAGAAACCCCTTATAAAAACCCTAAAAATTCATAAAGAAAGATTCTTTTAGGTTCCTAAAGAAATTGAAGTCGTAAAAGCTAAAAGTGGTCGAAGAAATCAAATAAAGAAGCGAACTTGGGGTTGTTTTGGAATGGGCAGAACAAATTGGGATTCGCCTCACCATCCATTCGGAAGTGGAAGGTGCCCCAGCGACAACACGAGAGGCGATGAATCCGTCCTCGGACCACCCCCCTCGGTCGCCTTCTCCTCGCTCCGGTCCTTCGACGCTTAAAGGGACGCTCGGAAACCATGTGAACTGAAGCGGGCAAGGGAGTAACGAAGGAGGCAAAAAAACAAAATCCCTAATCTTGGTACAGGTATATGAGCGCGGGAACTGAAACTACCACCCCAATGCGTCATATGAAGCCCACGACTCCGCTCGTCTCTGCCCTCTGAGATGGGCCTTTGACGTGATCCAATTGGGCTTGGACCGATGTAGTTAACGGCTTTTAAGTCACAGGTTTAGTAAATGGGTCCAGATACAGCAAAGCCTCAGTCTAGTTGGATCCAGTTTCGCCAAGGCCTCAGCTTATATCCCCATCTCATTTTGACCCCTAGATGATGATGATGATGAAAGCAAAATCATCATCTAGAACAATATATATATTATATATATATAGTGTTGGTCTTCCATAGATTGATCATGAATATTTTGTTTGCAGGTTGTAAAATTTATGTATAATTCGAAAATAATAAATATTGTTCTTGATTGAATTGTTTTTCCAAGAGTAGTTGATAGAATCATTTGGCAAAAACATCAAGAATAGTTCAAAGATTTTTCTATTATTTAGACAACATAATTCAGGTTTATGAACTATTAGCTAAACATCAACAGGATATACATAAGACCAAACAAGGCCATGTCGAGAAAATCATATAGAGTCACATTCTTTTTTCTCTTTTTTTTGGGTATTATTACCATTTTAAAAGTGCTGGTATGATATTTTCTTACAGGTCCATGCGAATTATTATTTGTTTAGCTGCATGTAGTTGGACAATTGGCAAGTTCAGCTGGCACAACTTCCCTTCTTCTCTTGTGCTTAAAAGATCACCCTTATGTCACAGCTAAACCTGTGTGGTAACAAGGCCCCCATGCTCACTTGTAAGGCCAACTTCTCTTAACATGATGGATTCCAATGCCATGTTTAAATGGAAAATTCTCAAGAAAAAGTGAACAAACACCCAGGGCCAGGATCAGATAAGGCTGAAGTGTCCATATCCAGACTGAGAACCTCTTGTAAGATAATGACTGATCATGGAAGACAATGGGTTTTTGGGAATGTCAAAAGGAATTTCCACTACAACTTGAGCTATTAGTTAGGAGATAAAGCTCAGATGCTTATACTTGTTATTGTTCTCGTGGCTTTGCCATGCCTCCAAAGGTCCAGAGTGAGCCACTCTACTGAGAATCCTCAAAATCTGATTCTGATATTGCCACCAATGTCCAATAATTAAGATATGAAGGTCCCACTAGATGGCCATTTTCCTTCATTGGTTCATCCATTTGTCCTATATATAAGAAAGGGACTTGAATCCAAATTTTCAGAAAGCTAAGCCAAAGAGTGAGCAATACCCTTACAGTGAAGTGCATTCCACTATGGAGAGGATTACAAGCTCTTCCACAGGTTGAAGAATTCTAGCCTTTCTTACATTGGAAAGTAGTGCAATGGCATCCATGGCTCACTCTCCCCCAAGGGCTTCCGGCATTGTTTAAGGCTAGCTGGAAGCTCTTGGAGGAGAGCGGACGATGCATGTCATTCATTTGATCGTATGTTCTTTACCTCCTCTCATCATCCGCACCATGAAATCATCCTTTCAATTAAATTTCTCGAGTTCATTTCCTACCTAATGGATCTTTCACTACTTCGAGTGAGTTACCGATCCTACTTCTGCGATATATAATATCTCATGCTTTAAATTTTCCAACTGAAGTGAAAGGGTTTTGATGTGCTAATCTAAGAATGAACTACTGATACCTGAATTGTTTTTGTTTTTCTTTGCCAATCTTATTTTCAAGAACATAAATAAAGAAGAGGATTCTACTAATTTTCCCAGTACCCAGTGATCCTCATATCCATTGATCATCTCTAGTTGGAAATTTTTGCTTGTTTGAATGTTTTCCTGCACTGGTAGCAATATAAATAATTATGGCCCTCACTTCACTCTAATCCATTTCCATCACAAGGTCACTTGCACCAAGTCAGGTGTTCTCTTGCCGTGACACCAGCATAAATCAACAGGGCATTTAAAAGCAATCATGCTCAGAAAACGAACCTCAAAGCCTACGTTGTATCGCTCTCATCCCCAAGCAGTCACAAAGTTTCCACCACGCAGAGTCCTAACCCATGTCCTAATTGCTTCCAAAAAATATCAATGGATAAATGCCCTGGCATTAAAATGGGCTAGCCATAAGCCTACGTTGTATCGCTCTCAACCCAAGGCTGGCCCATTTGCATCTCTGCAGCATCTCTCGGTATCCGGAAAAAATATATATTTTTTTGGTAAATCGGATGATTTAAATCATTCGAGTATAGATAGATATATCCATGGAAGTCAAAAAAAACAAAATAATAAAATATTAAAAAATTGGCATACCGTTTCCTTCTAAATGACCAAAGAATTGAAGATATTAGTATAGAGCTGCAAATGGGTCGAGTCGACCCGTGACCCGACCTAACCCAACCCGCATAAGGCCCGACCCGACCCGAATTTTAGGACCCGCGGAGCCGGGCCGGGTCCTAAATTTGGATCCGTTCTATTTTTCGGGTCGGGTCGGATCCACCCAATCTCGACTCGGTTCTGGACTTGACCAGACCCTTTTTTTGGGGGGGGGGGGGGGGGGGGGGGGTTAACCTAGTTTGCATATTTTCTTGAGATATAATCATGGTCAAAATTTGTAGGCATGAATCCGACCCGATTCGACCTGACCCGAATAATCCGTCGGGTCAAAATTTGTAGGCATAGATCCAACCCAATCCAATTTGATTTTCAACCGGGTCGGATCTGGGTCCAAAATTAGAACCCGAAACTGGATCGGATTGGGGTCACTCAGGATCCGACCCGATCCGATCCGACTCGACCCATTTGCAGCCCTATATTAGTATGACATTTGTTATCTTAGCATTGGCCAAACACAGGAGTACTCAGAGCAATTATAGGTCGGTTTTTTAACATTATTCAGGAATGCCATTCCATCTTCAGACCAAAGCCTTCCATGTCCTTTAGATAAGTCTTGCTTGTAGATGACACGGACCAGTCGGTCATGACCAAATGGATGCATCCATAGGAGTTGCAGACTTCAAACTTTCCACCTTTTTTACCCATATCTCAAGCTTTACTTATGATGCATGCATGACATGCTGGAGTTCTGGCGAAGGGCAGTTTCTAAGATTTTGACGAGCTGTAGGCCCGCCAGCCCAACTAAAATACTTGAGTATTTCAGAGTCCTCAGGCCAATGATTCGTTCGGCTGCGTTAGGCCGTGCAGCACTCGTTGCCTCAATGATTGAGCCTATTATGGAGCCTATGATTGCTCTGTTCTTCTATGCACTTGAATCTTTTCCCTTATCTCAAGCGCATGGTCTGATTTTGTTGACCTGATTTAAATGGACCCCATGTGCCAGTATTTTGTACACTTTCTTGGTAAGTTCGATGGCAAGTTCATGTTGATTTTGATGATTGATAAGATTTGGAGGTGGATTTTTATATCAAGCACGCTCTTCCTCTATACCGATCTTAAATTAAAAAAACTTATCAGCATTTCAGGCAGTAAGGCATCAAAAACTCATAATAGCTATCATGGATAAAATAGTGTGGATTCTTTGTCAAATAATCCAATTGAGAAAGTATAGCAATCTATTATATGCTTGAAGATGCCCGGGCCAAAAGTTTGTGACTTAAATTTAAAAAAAATTACGAATATCCTCGGAGGTAACTACAGTTGCATCCAATAGTTTGAAAAATCTATATTTATCCTTTTGAAGTTTATTTCTATCATTTAGTTTAAACCATAACTTAGCCAAATATTAGCCAAACTGTTAACCTTAAGTAGAAGCCAAATGCCACATCAGAAAAATTTTACAAATAATCAAAATAACCTTAAGTGATATAAATAGCTATGCAAAAATATAAATAAATATGTATATTCTTTTCTCTACTTGAGGGTAATTTTGATTTTTTACATTAGATAAATAGTTTCACTAATATGTTAATTTAATTGAATTGTAAATATAGATTTTACAAAAGTGCAAGCGTTCAAATTCCACTCTCAACAATTATTGCAGAGGCACAGAACAAATATCTAACTGCAACATGACTAACTTCTATTATTCGCTCTGATAACACTCCAAGGACAACAAGATGTTCTTTTTGACCGTTGACAGTTTAAATGCACAATTTAAAACGAGGACCAGCATGTCCTATCCTAACAAGCTAGCTATCCAAAGGGATCTGTTTGATAAGTCTTTCTTTTCCCAACATCTCTTTACTGTATTAACAAACAACTCATCAATTAAGCCAAAAAATTCTGAGAAAGAAACATCAGCAAGCAAAGGCAATAGCCGAGCAGTCAGACTGCTTTATCTGGAGAAGTTTTTATAACTAACCTTGCCACCTGCTTGCTGAGCTTTTCACCTAGATAAATGAAGAAAAGGAAGAGCTTCGATGTTAACCCTCATCGAAGGAATGAAATTTGTATGATCCTGTTTCTTGAAAAACTAAACTATGACCGATCAGATTGTAGGCATGCCAGATCGAGCAGGTCGATCAAGGAGTTTGATTAACTCAAGAGACATGGTTCGCTCTTTGTGTTAGAAAGCAAAATTTCACAATTTCTAATAAAATGAGAATTACAAAAAGAATAAAAATAATTGAGGAGTAATAACTTGCAGACGAAAGATCTTTAATAAAATTTATCACAATCAAAAAAGGAATTTATCACAATCATTGGATCATGAGGAAACGAAGTTTTGCAAGTGAAATCTAAGAGCATGGATCTGCCATCGTTGGGTCAGTTTGCTGTAGTATTTGCTTTCTGACATGGGGACAATTTATGCATCCAGTAGCCATATTTGAAAGCAACAGCAATCCATCATTAGTGATGTGATTCCAACGGCATGGCCTCATCCCTTTCGACCAGTTAGAAGTAGAGCGAGCCAATCACTTTCTATTTCCCATCAAGTATAAGCATAAGTTATATAATTAATTAATGAATGAATGAATCAGTAATGATGACGATAGTCATTGTAATGATGTGATGACAATGATGATAGCAATATCCCAATATATTCTCTCTATTAACCACATAAGAATCATAGGGATTCAAAAAAGCCTAAGAAAGGTACAGGAAAATGCTTTGGGGTGCCTATTAGTGCGCAAGAAAAATTATATGAAACCACATAATGGGTAGCTTGGCAGCTTAGTATAATAGTATTTTATCATCCCCTTTGTTTTATGCTGATTCCTACGAGTTACGGTTGGGCTCTTTTCATGTGCAAGAAACGGGACGCCGTGGCATAAATTTTTATCTAGTAGCTATCATGAAATCGGAGACCAGCAATGCACAAGTCGTTAGGAGAGGAGGGCGTGGTAACTTTACGGCTTGCACCTCCACCAAACCCAGATCCTGGCCCGGTCCAAGTTGTGAGCATGCGAGCCTAGTGAAGCCCACAAGAGGAAAGCAGTCCTCTTTGGGATGATTGTAAATCACATAATATCCGTCAAAATTCATTCTTGTATCTAAATTTATCTAAATATAAATAAAAATTGAAGCATCTGTCATTAATTATGTGGCCATAAAATTTAGTTAACTAACTGATCTAAATATTTATATCTATTTATAGATATAAATTTTGTATTTAATAAATATTTATATTTATATATTAATATTCAGTTCTTATCCGATCTTATTTCAATCCCCGGGTCCCTCGCCTCTCTCTCCTCTCTTTCCAGATGGTTGCATGTGGATTGTAGGCATGTGAAGCCCGTAGCAGGCTCAAAATATGAGCTGAGCCGCGTGTCGCGTTCGTCCGCGTCCTTCCAACCAGCCGGATCCGGTCCCTCCACCTCTGATGTCATCCCACTTGGATCTCAGCTTCGAAACTGGTGAAAACCTTGACCATTTGCATGAAATTTTTCTCCAAGGGCTTCAATCGTATACCCCACACGCAAAAACGGATGACCATGTTACCCTATTTTTAAAAGAGCCGTACAACCAGCAGCACTTACCACTCACCACCCATTGAAACAACTGTGTACGAGCAAAACGAGCTAAATATCAGAAGATCCCTCGACCACCTGTAAAAAAGATTACTAAGTATTTGTGGTAATGTGAACGAATGCAGCTACCGGGTCAGGGAGTCGATTAGCGAGAGAATCTAGGAGAACAAATTAAAGGAGGTAGGGCCCCCTGACCAGCTACTTGTGGACTTCATGCCATCACCACCACTCTCCTCGTAGTATATATATATGGTAACCTTGCAATGAGAGATCAAAGCCAAGTTCCTGAGTGTAGATATTGGGAGATCATCAGGAAGTGAGTGAGAGGAGCAGGGAAGTTGCTGGTGGCCATGGGGAACCCAGAAGCCGAAGTGTATTTTGTCTTCATGAACTTTGATCCTGAGTACGAGCGCCTGCGAGCGAATCAGTTTGGCATACCCAACCAACGCTCTCAGATTCTTTTCTTGAACTCTTATCAATAGAACTTCTCACATTTTGTGGTCCTTTCTTGTGATGAAATCTCAGCAGGTCGACAAAATGTTCAGCGGAGCTTGACGCTTATCTGAGTAACAAGCACGACCAGCTGCTAGCAAAGCTGCTTCGACCAAACAGCTACAAGAAGAAATCTTCTTTGGCCATTGTTGATGGTTTCGCCGTGGAAATAACTGAAAACCAGGTATTTTTCTCTTGGGTTTAAAGCGCACCTTTTCCTGTTTCTGTGTCATTAACAGCGAAGTATGTATATGTTGCTGATGACTATGCTATGATGGCATCAGGCAGCTATACTGAGATCGGCCAAGGAAGTGAGGGTGGTCGAGAAGAACCAAGAGCTCGCTTGAACCATGAGATGCTAGATGTATGTACTCAATGTTAGCAAGTTGAGAAGTAGGTGACATAATATGGTTATGTATTAGAATAATCATCTTGGTAGTTGGCTTGGTCTTGCAGCGAGAAACTTATAATACCTATTTCTAGTAGTGTGGCTTTTTGGCTCTCGAGCCATGGGTTAAGTCAAGATTTAGATAACTGTCAACCTCCTAGAGCAGGACCTAGGTAGAGTTTTCAAAGGCTTCATTGACTTTCCTTTCAAGGAAATTGGTTCTTGAAGACTCTGAAGGCCTGAATTTGTTTGTTGTTGTTACTTTTTCTTCTGTAAAGCTCGAGTTTCTATTGATGTTTGAATCCGAAATCTAATTAAATGTATAAACCAAGTATCTAACCATAACACTAGAACGTTGATCGGTGTATGTGGGAGTGTCTGGCCGTGTATTGTGTTAAATATGCAAAGCAAAACCTCAATCCAGCATGGCAGCATGCTCATTTTGAAGTTGAGAAGAGCAAATTGGTGTTCACCTGATCATAGCTATTCATCTGCTAGTTCTACTGATGGTGCTGATATCAAAGATACAAATGAGATGAAAAAACCCAAACTAATTAATGCATGTTTGATGTGAGGCCCACATTCAAGTTTTTATTATTATTATTATTATTTCAAGAGGGAGGTCTTTATCGCAAAAGAGAGTTTACAGAAAGTATTTACAAAAAGTCTGCAAGAAATAAAAATGCAAAAAAGCAACATAAGTCTTTCACAAAAATAGTGGTTTGTAAATAGATTTTTTAAATTATTCAACAACAAACTGAACAATGGCAGAAGCAGTTTGAAGGATCTCCCTAGCTTTAATGTGCAGCTGTAGAAGCTCTGTATCCTTAAGTGGGTCGGCCTTTTCCAAAATAAGAGAAATCAATGTCTCCCATATTCAATTCAAGTTTTAGTATTTCCTCTATACAAAACAATCCTACCAAAATAGTTTGACCCTGATCTTCATTAGTTTGTACGATCTCTAACATGGAAGCCGAATCGGTCCGACCTTGGTGCAGCAATCTGGAGACGAAGGTCACCGCCGCATATCCACCGGCACACATGGTGATGAGAAATAAGAAACACCAATTAGTTGCCACTCCAATTTCCCTCCATCATCCAGTCCTCGCATTCGCAGGAGACATGAATCCACGTCCCTCAACAAGCAAACAGCGCTTCCTTTGGCGTTTGGTTTCGAACCTCGGCTGGTTTGCGTGTTTACATGTGCCACGCGTCCAGTTAATAATTAATGAGTGTGCGTGGACTAAGCTGGGCTTTGCTCTTCTCCAAGATCATGCAGTGTCCTAGCTCGCGTCGAACATATAATTCTCCATTAATTCAAGACCTAATTTTTCTACTTGCTCCTCATGTGACCATCATTTTTTTTTTTTCAAGTCTAAACTGCATGGCTACCAAAAACGATAATGGTTATCCCACCCATTGTCAGCAAGCATCATCTCATCTACACTGCCTGAAATTAAATTATGAGATTGAAATCAGAAGCTCTTCACTGGCACTCGACCTTTTTTTTTTTTTTGATACACACTGAATTAATGCAAGATAACTGAAACAAAAACGATGTTACCGATAAACCCTAGAAGACCAGAAAAATAGAAAAGCTTGGTTCAATTTAAGCTCATAAACCAGAGAGAGTGAAAATTTCTGGAAAAGTATAGATGCAGAGGAAATCAGGAAGATATTTCATTCAAGGAATCATAGTCATCTTTGTGACGCAAAGTCAAAATGAGTTGCACAGTGGATGATAGCCAAATTGAGATTTGATTTGAGTACTGAAACGCAAACCATTAAGAAGGCTGTGATAGAAAGACAAGAATTTCCACTTTAGGCAGCGCCATGGCAGCCAACCACAAAGCACAACTGCACATGATGCTCTATCTACATTGCTGACAGCAGTGGCATAAGTGGTTAAAATATGGGTTCTCTGCTATGAATCTGAATGAAAAAAAGATTAGCAGTCTGATTTTTTGCAGTGAGTTGAAAGCTCTCGTGCAATAATTGGGTACGAATGCAGACAACTCCGGTGGATTGTTGGAGGGGGAGATGCATTTCTTTTGTGCTAATAAACTCCAAGGAAATGCTGTCACCTCAGTTCTGAGCATGTCGCATAACAGTAGCATGATATAATGCAGGAGTGGTCCAGAAGAGCCCCACAAAACTAAGAACAGACTTATGTCCAGAGTTTCTTGTTTTCGGATGAAGCGCATGACGAATGTAATTCGATAGGGAAAGCCTCCACTTGTCAGGATCTGTGGTGCCCCTTTCTTGGTACGAGTTCCTGATCTTGTCGAATTAGTTCACAAATGAGCACAAGCATATATAGCCTAGACTGGAAATACTCTCTTACAGACACAACTTTTGAACTACAGCTCCACAATAGATCTTTCTGAGATCTTAATCTTGCACCCACGACATTCTCATTTTGATTCGTTTCATAGTTCCACTTGTGCGCTGTAGACTTGAATCTGCTCCTGGTTAGAGTAACTTAGCATACTCCTGCAATGGAGTGAGAAAATGCAAAATAAAAAGAGAAGGTTACTAGCAATAAGAGACCAGACATATAATTCAGAGAAATAATGCAGCGCCGACAGAATCTGTGCAGGGGAACATTGCGAAGGAATTCAAGGAGCCGGTTGATGGACAGGGAAAACTCCATAGGAGACCACAAAGACCATAGCCGAAGATTGCTTGAGCTGTAGAAAAGATGGGTGGGAAACTCAGGTCATAGCTTTAGAGATTAGACAGCCAGGAGGTATTCAAGACACAGAAAAGACTGATGGGAAACCCATGTCGTAGTCTCTCATACATGGGATGTCTTGGCTCTAGGAGGTGCTCAAAAGCAACATAGCATCTCTCAACGTCCGAGGAGCTTTTATTTATATATTTATTTATTGATATAGATCCGAGGAGCTTTCAAAAGTCCAGGAAACATGGAAGCTTGATCCAATGGGAAAACTCTTGAGAGGAAATCCTATAAGACCAACTCAGAAAGGAGTCATTAAAAGAAGGATTAAAGAAAGAGCAGCTCTCTGAGGTCCAGAGAGAGTCAGATATCTTAGCCTTATCCTTGTTTTATAGAGAGACTATAAACACATTCCAAACCCATGACCTTCATATCACAATGGAGCACTATTATCATTGTGCCAAGACTCACCCTCAAAAGAAGGATTAAAGAAAATAATTCAAAAATACAGAAATGGCCGCAATCAACAACTTTTGATTTGAGAAATAGTATGAACTTTCTGATGTTCACTGTCAAGTAGTTGCTATATATACGAAAATAGTCTTGATACAAGATCAGAAAAAGTGAAGCTAGACATCTTAATGGTTTTCATTGCGACTTTGATACATGATCAGAAAAGGCGAGGCTAGACATCTTAATGATTTAACTGTGAGGCCCTAAAATTGCAGACTATCAATGTGGCGAACAAAGAAGGGCCTTTAATAACTTCATTGAGTATGAACTTTAGAATGCAATGCATGCATTTATCTGTTTTTCCCCGAGAATGAAACATTAGTGACAACTACAAAGCAAAGATGCTAACGAATCAAAAAAATGCACGATCTACATTTTCTGTTGTTTGTCATCCCAAACCCCAAAATGAAACATTTGACAACAACTTCGAAGCGAAGGTGATTGTATTGATGATGACAACAGCAGCAATAGCAACATGTAGAAATGAATTGAACTTGGCAATTGCCCCCCACACTTAAATAGGATTTTTAGCATATAGGTATGAGTAGCCATTCAACAGTGAATTCAGATATCTGATTCTTAACCTTAAAAGGAAAAATCAGAGAACCTAGTACTAAATTTCATCAAGACAGTAGACATGGAAAATTTTGCAATGACTTTAGGCTTTAGCATAAATCAAATTGATTGAGCACAAAAATATTCCTTGAGATATGACTGAATACACAAATCATAGTACAAATATTAGAATTCCTTTCTCTCAAACAATAGAAAAAAATGGCTCTTGACCTTTTAGTGCTAGACTTAGCCTATGCCTACTAGCTTTAATTATCCAATATGTACAATGAAATAGTTAAGTGCAAGAAAAAAAAAGAAATGGATAAAAATGTTTACATGATTCTGGTAGATGATTTGCCCGACAGCCAGCTATAATAAATTGCTCGTTCCTTTCTGGAGCATTCTTATAGAGTTTCACTTCATAGCTGATGCCCTCTCAACAAGAGGACAAATATCGGGTGGTGGCAGTGGATGCTAGTGGAAAAGACCGTAATTGCCTGTTGCAACCTCTGATAGTATGAAATATTCATTTCAAAATGAAGCGACACCGGAACAGCAACCAAGCCCACTATGAATCTTGACAAAGGAAAGTAAGAAAATCTTGAACCCTAGACAATATGATGATAAAAACAAGTGATACAAAAATAAGAAAGTAAATGGTTGTAGATTCAATTCTCTTGCATATAGTGCCAACAGTTTACTGCAAAAATTATGCCCTTGAGAGACATCTCGTTAGGTCGACTCGCAATTCACATAGCTGTCAAACATAAGCAAAATGATCATCTGACCTGAAGGTTGTGGAAACAGTAATGCTAAAGCACGAGAGTTCCAATTGTGTAAAATCTAACAAGGAACTTGCACAAAACACTTGCACCATCTAGTTTTTCAACTTGAACAGACTGCATACCAATATAATGACATATTAAAACACCATGGAAGAACATAATTGAATGCAATATGTAGCAATTCTGTAGAAAGGATAATGAATATTTATTTGCGAGAATCATTGTTAAAATCATACTCCAATCCAGGTTTGAACCCTGAAGGTGGGGCTCCCACTGTATTCCTCAAGAAATATCAGACTCCAGTCGAAACAAATTGTCTCTGTTCCATTTGAAGTATTGTTTGGCCTCATTGGATATTTTTATTAACGGCATAAAAAAACTCTTGAATAAGACGAGTCTTATCATATTTTGTATACAGACAAAATGTCCACTCTACAGATGAAATTTCTACTCTATAAGTGATAGCTCCACAGGGCAAGTATTAAAGAAGTACTACCAGATTTTGGCAGTGAAGATATCATCACACATGGTATGCCAAGATCCCACATTTAATTTCTTTTATGAAGTTTGAAATAATCAAAGAACAAGAGACAAAAACAGGAACATAAGCCACTTGGAAGTTTTTTATGCGAGCAATAATGAATGAAATAATTTGAAAAGACATAACAAGAAAGCTATACATTATTCGCAAACCTATCCATGCTAGAGCAAGAAAAATTTTGTAAGGGTCTTTCTCATATGACTTGCATACGGATATCAACCTCCACAACCCCCAGCCACTTACCCCCCTTGCCACCTAAACATAGAAAATCCAATTACCCCCCCTAGATAAAAGGTACACACAATGCTCTTTGAGATTTAAAAGAAACGCAAAAATTCCTCTTTGAGATATTAAAAAGAATCATTATTTTTTCACTTTTTCACCCTTTGCCCTTCTTATCTCCTATGAATGAACCCTGAATCCATGTTAAAGTCCAAACCTCCAGCCTCCATACCTTCAGGAGAACACTTAAGAGGATAATTTAAATTTTAAAACCTTGCAAAACTAGCTTTCTTTGTTTCTCTCTGCACACGCAGACACATATATTCATGTTTTCGGGTTTTAATGGGGAAAATAAATAACAAACAGATCTAGCTTATAAAACTTGTATGAAATTTCACAAATTCAGGAAGATATTATCAAACTTATGCCAAACAGTGTAAAAGGATTCACTGGACAAAGTAAGCTTGACATGGGCTTGTGCAATTGGTTTCGCGAAAAAAATTTCAAAGGCCACGCATCAATTGAACAAAATTCCCAGATTCTGGAGAATGCCATGTATTATGTTCTTCCAATATCAATTTGCATCATGGTATTAACTTCCAATGCAAACTTTCTCTTTTGCAGGCCTTGAGCCAATTTCGGTGCTGGTTTTGGGCGATCGTCAACCATAGTGTTGCCCAGTAGATACAACCCAAGAGGGGGGGGTGAATTGGGTCTTTTAAAACTTTTAAACTACTTCTAAGACTTTTTGATTAACTATGCTAAGTTATATAGATGCACAGTGGAATTTAACCTTAGCAACAGTATGATTTATTAAATGGGACTTGATTAAGTAAATTGAGTATGCTTGCAACTAAGGGATGCGTAGATACGAGTTAAGCAAGCAATATATCTAAGTAAGCAAGTTAGACAATGACAAAAAGCATCACAAACACAATAAACATATAGTGGTTCGGTGCACCCCAGCACCTACATCCACTCCCCAAGACCTCTTGGGAATTCCACTATAATCCTACAGATTACAGCCGGTTGTTTTACAAGCTCACAACCCAACTTGTTGTTTTACGAGCGCACAACGAACTCGGTCGGTTTTCCCAGGCTCACCGACTAGAACCACTCCGATTGTTTTCCCGGGCTCACAATCAAACCCTTACACGTTGGTTTTACCCTCGGCTCACCAACAAACCTAAACCCCGTTGGTTTTCCCTTTGGCTCACCAACAAACCTTACACCGTTGGTTTTCCCTTTGGCTCACCAACAAACCTTTACCCCTTGATTCAATCCCGTGATTGAATCAAGTTACAAGATATTATAACAAAGTTTAAGATAAATCAAAGCTTCTTAAACAAGCAAATATAACACTATAAGCAAATAGAGTAAAGTGAAGTCCTCAAACGAGTTTGGAAGATGAAGGAGCTCGACTTCTTCTTTACTTGACCCTCTTCTGATTTGGCACGAAGTGGAGGATCACTGAGGCAGCACACGGATGGAGAGGAAGCTTTGGGATTCACTTGGATGCTCTTCTTCCCTCTATTTCACTTTGAATGGCCCTTTTGTGCTTTTGGGAGATTTCCCTTGTAATCTGTTTGGAATCTCTTCCCTAAAAGTTCTCTCCCACTTCCATGAGTTCTCCCCTAGCTCTCTTCTTGTTTTTATAGCTTTAGATGGAGTGGAAACAAGAATATAGCCGTTAGAGACAAAAATATAGCCGTTGGAACCAGTCTGCACCTCCTGACAATATTACCGTTGGGATCGGAGTCGACTCGCGCGATCAGGAGTCGACTCGGCTGTAGCGGGAGTCGACTCAAGCTTTTCCGGAGTCGACTCGGCAACTGTTCCAAATTTGAATTTTGTCCACTCGAGTCGACTCGACTATCCTGGGAGTCGACTCGAATCCCAGAGTCCGAACTCCCGATCCTCTGTCTTTTGGCTCGTCCAGTCTTGGAGTCGACTCGAACTTCCTTGGAGTCGACTCGGCTCTCAGTTTTCGAAAGTTGGTCTTCTGCCATCTTAGTGTAGTGCTGCCTTGGAGTCGACTCGAGCTGTCTGGGAGTCGACTCGAATCTCAGAGTCGGAAAACTGATCCTCTGTATTTTGGAGCCGCGCTGCCTTGGAGTCGACTCGACTTGTCTTGGAGTCGACTCGCCTCTCAGAGACGAAAATACCGTCTTCTGTCTTGGGGTTGCGCTGTCTTTGGAGTCGACTCGGACTTTGTGGGAGTCGACTCGAATCTCAGTGTCCAAAAACTGCTTCTCTGAGTTTTCCCTTGTGTACCACTGAGAGTCGACTCTCGCTTTCTTTGGAGTCGACTCGGCAACCATTGGAGTCGACTCGAATTCCTTAGGAGTCGACTCGAATCTCAGGGTCGAAAATCCCTCTCTGACTTTTCTGCCTTTTACACCCTGGAGTCGACTCGTTCTACTCTCGAGTTGACTCGCCAAGCATTGGAGTCGACTCGAATTCCTCAGGAGTCGACTCGAAGACTATTCTTTTAAATTTTCCTTGAATTTGCTCCTCCAATTTGAATCTTTTGAACTTGAGACTTGGGCCAATAACTTGTAGCTTTCTTCCAACTTTTCTTGAGTGCTTTTAGAGGCCTTCTTGTGTTCTTCCAACTTGCTATGTTCCTTGCAACATAAATATCTTTCTCCTTGCAACATAAACATTAGTATCTATACTTCAAGGTTTTGTGATCATCAAAATCAATCTATGAATCAATCTTTGGGTCATCAATCTCCCCCTTTTTGATGATGACAAAACTTGGAGTATATGCAATATAAAAGATATTGTTTTCTAGAAGTAATACATAGCTAAGTTGCATGAAGTAGAAAACATATATATTTGAAACATACTTCATGATACTGCTTTAGATTCAATCAGCTTAACACAATCAATTTAAGCTGATTTGTACTCAATACAAAAAGCATTATAAGCATATACTTAAATATTTCTCCCCCTTTTTGACAACATCAAAAAAAAAAAAAAAAATAGGGAAACATTAAGCACAAATATTTCTTTTCCTTATTGTACTCTGATTTGAATGTTGAATTATTGCAAGAATATGAATCATATAACTCAAGGCAATAATATTGGAATCAGATTAGTGAGCACAGATCAGAGCCAATTAAGATAATTTCAGAGCAGAACACATTGAATGTGATTTCAAGAAGTTTTCTAATTTGATACCACAGATAGTTTTCTAATCAAGTGTGGGTGGAATCTCTCTTAGGTTAATTCAAGAAGTACCACAAATGATATTCAATGAAAAGCACGAATGGAAGTCTAACATCTCTTCAATAATAAGTATGAAAGCTTGTTCATTTAAGATCTTTTGCCCAATCTATTAAGTGTTTTATCAACAGGAGAGCAATTTAATTAATTTTCAGAGTAACAGGTCAAAACCTATATATGTAAAAGACACATCATCATGTTGGATCATTAAGTCTTAATAACTTCAAAGTTCTTTAATGATAATAAGATCATTGGGGCACAAACACCAAAATATGAAATCATGCAACATGATTTCTTTAGAGACTTTCTTTTATCTCTGTAGAAAGTAAGCACAATTTGATACATAACAATATGAATTGGCACACAATTTAAGTTCTAAAGTTCAAGTCAATTACACGTTATTCTCCCCCTTTTTCATTAAGTTAGAGGCTCTCAAGATTTGTAATTTGGTTCATGAGTGATGCATAAGATATACTAACCAAATAACACGCCTCAAGGTGTATCATAAAGATTTTCAGATTTAAATTTCAGATGATACATATTGGAGAGTATTAGGATCACTTTTCATTTAGTATTCTTTCCCTCTCCTATAGATTCATGTAATTAAGTTCCATAAGACCTCTCCTTCTGAAATTTTCTTTCTCCCCCTCAATTGATCATTCCATTTAAGAGTTTAGAATCCTAAGATAATGTTCAACAAAATTGTCAATCTCAAAAATATATTTTCTATAAGTTTCAGCTTATTTTCATAAGACTCAAGGTTTGAGATAAGACAACCTTTATAGAACTCATCTCAAGGTGATTAAAGCATGTCTTGCAATATAAGGAGGTTCATCAAAATCAATCCATAAAATTCAAAGTATGCATCAAAATAAAGTGTCTTTGGGATAGGATACTGAATATCTAAAGCTCCCCCTCAAAAGATGCATTCTTCTTTAATCATTTTAAATTGTTGAATTTCAGATTTTAGTGATAAACGTGAATAACACTGAAATTCTGTAATATCGAGAATGTAGAGTAATCTAGTATTATTCCAAAATTTGTAGTAATTACTCTTTCTAATCCTTTACGAACAAGTTATGCTTTCTCTTAATCTTAGAGAAAATGTATAGAAATATTAATCAGAAAATGATTCATTTGAAGCTCAATTTCTTTCAAAAGCATTTACATTTTCTTTCTTTTAGAGTCATTTGAGTGAACTGAAATATTTCTAGTTTTAAGATCATTCACTCTATTGATGGAAGTCTTTAATAATATAGGAGAGAAAAACATATAGATGATCATTGAAGTATATCTATTTATAGAACTCAATTTCTTAATTATAGTTTATCTGCAATGGATACATGAAGCATAATAAATCTTTTTAATATCAAAATAAAGTCATATATTTTAAAAATATTTACTTGCAATCAAGATCATCGTAAGACACATCATTTGAATCAAAATTAGTATACTTTGAAGGTAAGAAATGATATGTTTCGGATGCGTATCGGAGCAATCAAAATAAATTCTGTTTTTCTTACATTAACATTTTATTTAGTAATCATATGGAGTTTAACCTTTTATACAAAATCGGATTCTGAATTACATAGAATTTTCAATAGAAGCTTTCTAAGTCATAATATGAGATATGTATCTTTCACAATGTAGCTCATCTTAAATTGTTACGATTGAAAAATACATATTTCAATAACATTAAAGCACTTTCAGAATCTTTGTGTTTAATTTTGAGTTTCGATACAAAATAAAGGATATTTTAACAAGTATTAGGACATTATGTATCAAAGTTAGGCAAGTAGAAAGATAGATCAATATCAATTTATTTTTCCTAAATAGAGATGTTCTTCTCTTCTCCTTTCTACAATTTTATTCGACTTTCAGATTTTAGAGATGATTATGAATGACAAATCTGAAATTTCTTTTCAATAGAACCAAACAAAAGATGTTATGTAGCAATTCAAACATTCAAACAAATTGTCCAAGGATGAAGCATTACAAAACATTGAGAATCAATAAATCAAGACATCATACCATATGCAAAATATACCATGTGTTAAGTCATGCATTAAAATACTAAGTACAAGAATGTCAAGGATCAAAATCAATTCTTTTCAAATAAACTCCCCCTATTTATATATAATCTTGCACTGAGTTCATCCTTAAAGTATGTTTTCAAGTGTTTAAAAAATTGACTTGATTCTTCTTATATACTTTTATTAACTTTGTCTTTCATTTTTAACTTTCTTATGCTTTATATTCTATTTGCTCCCTATCCGGTGGAGTTGGGAAGGGGCACGAGGTACTACCACTAGCCTCCCTCTTGTGCCGTCCCTAATATGCCCTACACCGAATAGTTGGGTCAAATAGTGCCGGGTACTACCACTAGCCTCCCCATTGGCACCATCCCTATGATGAGCAATATAGAGGGATTAAAATGTTTGCTTCGAATTCTCCCTGTTTAAGTGTAATTAATTATGGATTTTATCCCTTCCAAATGTGCCAAATATATTATGCTTGTTTTACTTTTCCTTAAGATTGGAGTATTTGCCTTTGCTTAGATTCTACACCTCTTGAATAATATTCATTTTCTTTTCTTTATCTCTCTCTCTTTTTGTTATTCTCAAGTAATTTACATGAAAGAGCAGAATAAAGAAATAATCTTATGTATCATATAGATGTATATCATGCAAACAACATTTTCATTGTGCTCAATGATTCATAATTTCTTACAAGTTATTTTAAATCAAAATTTTAAGCATAAACTTGTGTATTTCATGGTTATGATATAGGCAAAGAAATCATTTAGTTTAGGCAAACCATGAAACAATTTCTAAGAGCATAAGTCAATCAATATGTATAGAGCCATGATATCAAAAGTTAATAATTAAAGAACTTAATCATGCCATAATAAGACTTAAGTTGTTGACTTTGCTCAAGAAGTATCTAGAATTACCAATCCATTCTGCATTCTTCAGTCAAATACCTACTAGATTTCTTATGTATGAACCTTTGGCTGAAGAAGGTCCTCTCTCTTGTTTGCAAGTGAATGTTTATTGTATCTTACATGGAGATATCCTTCAAGTTGAGATCTCTCATTTTCTTGCTCAAGGATCCTGCATTATTAACAAACTCCTTTTCTTTCTTGAAAGAAAGTCATTGGTTTCTTCAAGATACAAAACATTCATCCAACATATTTTTTTTAACTAGATGACTCAATATAAGATATGACACTAGTTGAATATTGAGTCACTTTACGCAAGAGATTGCCTAAATATAAGCAAGCACATATCACTTGAACTAAAGAGATAGTTTCATTAACCAAGATGGTTCAAGGACAAGTATGTGAGGCAATAGGAAGTTTTATCAAGGTCAAATCAATTTCTCAAAAACGATTTAGTTTAGATTTTATTTGCTTAAGATAATTATTAATAAGACATGCTAGCTAAGTTTTAATCAACTTATCTTAAACAGTTGTTTCTATCAAAATTCATATTATGATTTATTTGTTATCAATAAACTATGATTCATTAAACTTAGATTGAAGGTTTGCACAAGTGCACATAATGAGCATATAATCTGGTCTACTAGCTGTATGATAAAATAATTATTCTATCATGCTTCAATACAACTTTAAAACAATAGACCTACTTTGCTCATTCTTTTCAAATTCTTCAAGATGGGATCATAGATATACCCTCTTCATGCCAATCTTCTATAAGTGTTTTCTTGTGGACTAACTTTGGTCAATGAAGATCCCCTTTCTTGTTTGTCTTAATTTGGAGTTTGAGAAAGAAAATGTTAACTCGTTCATTATACATATTTCAAACTCACTTTGCATGAGCTTAGTAAAATCTTCATATAACTCTTTATTAGTAGAACCAGAAATGATGTCATTAATGTATACTTTAAGCAAGTAAGATATCACACATTTTTTGATGCAAAGAATTATCACTATTACCTTATATCAAAGAGGTTGCTTAAGCTTTTATATCGTGCTTTTGATGCTTGTTTCAAATCATATATTGCTTTATCATATTTGTAATGAGTGTTTTCAAGTATGGTGGTAATTTAACATATATCTTCTTTAGTAAACACATAGGAGTCCTTATACACTCATTTGATATAATATAAAGCTCATAAAGCAAGCAAATGATAATGGTGATCTTTACTTTTAATCATGCAAGAATCTTATCAAGATCTATCTTATCTTTTCTTGATTTAGTCTTTTAATAGTCATCACTTTTTCCTTCATTAAGAGCATATCTGAAAAATCCAATTTGGTTCTAATTGTTAACAAGTTTTTCAGATTGTTATATGTAAGAGATTAACCATATACATACATAATTTAATTTTAGTATTTTGATAATAAATCAGTAGTCTCATAAAGAATAAGATACCTTGATATTTTTGCACCTAAAAACTTTTCATTGAATATTCTATATACATTGCTTGATGAATGATATCCAAGGATAGACATATCTCTATCAGATTTGGCATTATTTTTCATAAGAACATATCAAGCATAACATGTACGACTGAAAAATATGAAAGATATGCAATGGTTCATTTTCCATTTTTCAGAAGATCAAAAGGAGTTTTCATCAAAAATAGATCTAATAGAAATCATATGTATGACAAGCAGTGATGATAGCTTTTTAAAAATCATTTAAGTAGATGACTATCATACACAGTTGTCTTTTTCATTTCTTCAAGAATTCTATTACCCCTATTTTACTTAAGATGTCCTTGGTGCTGAAATAGTTAATTTCTGCATAAACTTTATCAGGATTTTGGTTTTCAACACTGTGCCATGATACTCTTTATCTTCACAGTTAGGAAACCTTTATCATTTGAAACACTTTTACAAGATTCAGCAAATACAGAAAATATTTTCAAGTTTATTTTCCAAGAACAAATCCAATGTAAGCTTTTGAAAACTTAGAGATGGAAACAACATCTTTAGATTTAGAAATGATTTTTGGTTGTTTCCTTAGTTAGCATGCATAGCAAAACTTTGACCTTTAAGAAGATAATTTAAGTAAGCCAATGGCAAGGTCTTTTGAGATTAAGTATATACTAGCATGAGTTGATTTTGTATGCTAAAGATGGTTTCTTTAATCTTGGTATTCATAGTGCATATATTTAAAAACATACCAAGTACACATTATCATATCTATGATCAATAAACAATAATGCCATGGATAAAAACTCTCAATCAAGCATATAGAGAATTCATAGAATTATTCTTAATAAATTAATCATTTTGCAACTTATCCAATAGTGAGTAAAGTACACTATGAAGTGATTTGATCATATTTCCAAAAGTATTTTCTATATCACAAAATTGATCACTATTAGCAATTCATATCAAATACTAAGCAAAAATAATGATGAGATGCAAGGATTACTGATTTTTGTTAATAACTTTTCATAAGTATATTTTAAGTTTCTTTTGTTCCATGGGTATCTTGGTACACCTATGTGTACATCCTCATTTTCTCATTTTGGGTACCCAAGCTTGCTTGAGTCCTTGAGAGTTAGGACATATGGTTCCTTTTGGAACCCATATCTGTTTAATAGTAATAACTTTACCATTTGATTTAATTATACTAGAACGATAGGTAAAGTTGTTATTCCCATCCTTTTCATTTTTGAAATAACTTATCTTATTTAATGGTTTGCTTGATGAATTGATAACCTTTTTCTCTAGAGATTTATTGTTAAGTAAAGGAATCAAGCCAAGTTTTGATTTATCACAAGCAACATATTGGCTTTCAAACATCATTTTTAATCGTTCTGAACTTACGGTGAATTTGTTAATAAAAGATTTTAATTGATTAATTTCTTTACTTAAGTTTTGATTTTCTTTAATTAAGCTATGATTTTTCTGAATCAATTCTTCTGAAAATGACCTTAAACTTTTATTTTCAGAATTTAGTTTGTCTTGTATTTCAGTAATAGAATTTCTTTCTTTTGAAATTTCCAAATTTAGCTTTTTAAGATTTTTATTTTTCCTAGCTAATTTTCTACATTCACTATACAAATCATGAAAAGCATTTAAAAGTTCATCATAAGAATATTTTTCATGAAAGTCATTTGGTGTAAGATTAGATTCAGATTCTACTTTATCTTCTTGTACCATAAGACATAAGTTAGTTACCTCTTGTAGTTCATTGTTGCTCCTAACTTTCAATTCCTTGTCTGACTTTCTCTTGGTCAAGGCTTTCTTGCGCTTTACCTCTTTCTTCCTTTCTTCTTGCTTCCTCTTCTTCTTTGTCTTTAGGAAGCTGATTTGCCTCGGAGTCGACTCGGACCTTATTGGAGTCGACTCGACTAACTTGGGAGTCGACTCTGAGCTTCTTGGAGTCGACTCGACTGAGGGAGATTCATCACCCTTTTCTGCAGTCTCATTGTTAGTATATAATTGAAGCATATGAGAGCTAATCTGAGATTTATCATAAATATTTTCTAAAGTATCCCAGATCTCCTTAGCAGATAAGCATGCAGAAATTTCATTAAACTTTGTTTCTTGAATAGCACAATATAATATGTTCATAGCATTAGCATTTAATTGTGCTAAGTCCTTCTCATTAATATGAGAGAGTGTGTGAAGGTCATTTATTATGATTTTCCATAGATAATAGTTTTGTGATTGAATGAAAATGCGCATGCGTATTTTCCAATGTGGGTAGTTTATACCATTAAACAGTGGAGGTGTATCAATTGATTGTCCTTCTCCTAGAAAACTATCTATTTGAGTTGTCATGATCTTTGGCTCTAGTCGGTTAAGACTACAAATAATATTTGAGCACCTGCTCTGATACCACTTGTTGCCCAGTAGATACAACCCAAGAGGAGGGGGTGAATTGGGTCTTTTAAAACTTTTAAACTACTTCTAAGACTTTTTGATTAACTATGCTAAGTTATATAGATGCACAGTGGAATTTAACCTTAGCAACAGTATGATTTATTAAATGGGACTTGATTAAGTAAATTGAGTATGCTTGCAACTAAGGGATGCGTAGATACGAGTTAAGCAAGCAATATATCTAAGTAAGCAAGTTAGACAATGACAAAAAGCATCACAAACACAATAAACATATAGTGGTTCGGTGCACCCCAGCACCTACATCCACTCCCCAAGACCTCTTGGGAATTCCACTATAATCCTACAGATTACAGCCGGTTGTTTTACAAGCTCACAACCCAACTTGTTGTTTTACGAGCGCACAACGAACTCGGTCGGTTTTCCCAGGCTCACCGACTAGAACCACTCCGATTGTTTTCCCGGGCTCACAATCAAACCCTTACACGTTGGTTTTACCCTCGGCTCACCAACAAACCTAAACCCCGTTGGTTTTCCCTTTGGCTCACCAACAAACCTTACACCGTTGGTTTTCCCTTTGGCTCACCAACAAACCTTTACCCCTTGATTCAATCCCGTGATTGAATCAAGTTACAAGATATTATAACAAAGTTTAAGATAAATCAAAGCTTCTTAAACAAGCAAATATAACACTATAAGCAAATAGAGTAAAGTGAAGTCCTCAAACGAGTTTGGAAGATGAAGGAGCTCGACTTCTTCTTTACTTGACCCTCTTCTGATTTGGCACGAAGTGGAGGATCACTGAGGCAGCACACGGATGGAGAGGAAGCTTTGGGATTCACTTGGATGCTCTTCTTCCCTCTATTTCACTTTGAATGGCCCTTTTGTGCTTTTGGGAGATTTCCCTTGTAATCTGTTTGGAATCTCTTCCCTAAAAGTTCTCTCCCACTTCCATGAGTTCTCCCCTAGCTCTCTTCTTGTTTTTATAGCTTTAGATGGAGTGGAAACAAGAATATAGCCGTTAGAGACAAAAATATAGCCGTTGGAACCAGTCTGCACCTCCTGACAATATTACCGTTGGGATCGGAGTCGACTCGCGCGATCAGGAGTCGACTCGGCTGTAGCGGGAGTCGACTCAAGCTTTTCCGGAGTCGACTCGGCAACTGTTCCAAATTTGAATTTTGTCCACTCGAGTCGACTCGACTATCCTGGGAGTCGACTCGAATCCCAGAGTCCGAACTCCCGATCCTCTGTCTTTTGGCTCGTCCAGTCTTGGAGTCGACTCGAACTTCCTTGGAGTCGACTCGGCTCTCAGTTTTCGAAAGTTGGTCTTCTGCCATCTTAGTGTAGTGCTGCCTTGGAGTCGACTCGAGCTGTCTGGGAGTCGACTCGAATCTCAGAGTCGGAAAACTGATCCTCTGTATTTTGGAGCCGCGCTGCCTTGGAGTCGACTCGACTTGTCTTGGAGTCGACTCGCCTCTCAGAGACGAAAATACCGTCTTCTGTCTTGGGGTTGCGCTGTCTTTGGAGTCGACTCGGACTTTGTGGGAGTCGACTCGAATCTCAGTGTCCAAAAACTGCTTCTCTGAGTTTTCCCTTGTGTACCACTGAGAGTCGACTCTCGCTTTCTTTGGAGTCGACTCGGCAACCATTGGAGTCGACTCGAATTCCTTAGGAGTCGACTCGAATCTCAGGGTCGAAAATCCCTCTCTGACTTTTCTGCCTTTTACACCCTGGAGTCGACTCGTTCTACTCTCGAGTTGACTCGCCAAGCATTGGAGTCGACTCGAATTCCTCAGGAGTCGACTCGAAGACTATTCTTTTAAATTTTCCTTGAATTTGCTCCTCCAATTTGAATCTTTTGAACTTGAGACTTGGGCCAATAACTTGTAGCTTTCTTCCAACTTTTCTTGAGTGCTTTTAGAGGCCTTCTTGTGTTCTTCCAACTTGCTATGTTCCTTGCAACATAAATATCTTTCTCCTTGCAACATAAACATTAGTATCTATACTTCAAGGTTTTGTGATCATCAAAATCAATCTATGAATCAATCTTTGGGTCATCACATAGGCATAGGCAAACAGAGAAGAAAATTGTGAGAACACTAGTTGTTTTAATAAATGATATTTTTCCTCCACTTTTTAATTAAATTGCATAAGCTATTTGATTTGCCAAGTTTTCCTCTCTGGGTTTTCATATCTCTCCTTTTTTAGTATCAGGAATAGCTTATGGATTCTTATTTTAACTCTAGTTGATCTCTTGGGCTAAATTAAGGTTCTTTTGAGGTCCTGTTTAAAGTAGAATTAGTGTCCAAGAATCCTAATCTATATATAAGTTGATACAGAAAGTCTTAAGACTAGTTTTAACAAGTTTCTTGTATATCTTATATACACAAGGTTGCATGGAAATCCAAATCTTTTAAGTTCCTCCATTTTTCCTTTATTTTTCTATGCTGTGCTATTAAGTCTCTCTAGAAAGGGGTAATCAACGTTGTTTCAGTCACAACAGGAGCCCTTTCACATGTAATGGAAAGATCTTAAAGGGACTAGACACCTAAGAAGTAATAGCCAGAGCACCAATATAGAATTCATGTTATGCTCATACCAAATTGCTGCCATCACGAAAATCATATAAGCAGCAAGTGCATGTTAACATCTTTGTTTCTCTTCCACAATCCTAACCAAGACCTGACAATGCATCGAAAAAGATGGTTAGAAACTGTACAAAAACTTCTGTCCTGCTGTCATACCTTATTGAGAGAATTGAAAACTAACTATTGACATGCAATGCATTTCAAACTCATGGTAAGGCATGGCATTCGTACCAAGCAAAACAGCATCAGTTCTTTTTTTAATTGGATGACCAGCAAATATAGCATCTCCTCATTTCTTGGGTACCTAAATGGTTTACCCTAGTTAGTCGAAGGATGGTGAGAGGCATGCAAATAATGCTTTGGCAATATAATTGCTTCTTGAGATAATAAGGCCTTTCATCTTGCAAACTGTGAAGCAGCTAGAGGATGCTGAAGAAATCAGATTCTCAACATACTACCTCTGCTTTACTACATTACTTCTGACACAGCAGAGCACAAAGTGGTGGGTGTGCTCGTAGCAACTGGGTGTTATATTCCAAACTGGTAGCTGCTACAAGAATTTGGATTGTAAAACACTCGCCGACTTATCACAACATCAATCAACATCCTTATTGGAGATGAGTGGCAGCAAGTCTAAATGCTTATCTAGCTGGCTAAACCTATAAACATACTCTAAGAAAAGAGAAACCATAACCGTAGATGGAGCAATGCCATTCAAAATAATTTCATTGAGCACCTTAATTGCTTCCTTAATCTCACCTTTGGCGCAAAAAGCACTGCAGAATAGCATTGCATATTTCTATATTTATCTGAAGTCCCTTTTCTTTGAACATTCTAATAGTACTCTTAGCTTCCTGTAAGCGAATATTTTTACATTATGCATTAAGTATACAAGAATACATCATAACATTGGGTACCATCTCATTCTCTACCATATGATGCAGCAAATCCTCTGTATATTGGCAGCTGCCAGCCTTACACATGCCATCTGAAAGTATGCTATGACTTACAACATCAAGCTCCACTCCTTTATGGGCCATTTCTTCCACCAAATTTGCACATGCTTGAGATCACCTACCTTACAAAAACCAGATATTAAAGTATTGTAACTCACCACATTTGGTCTTAGACCCTGCCTTTCCATATCACATAATAAATCCTGTGCAGCCTCAATGTTCCCAATCTTACAGTACCCATCCATCAAGGTGTAATAAGTGATCACAACAGGTTTGGTTCCTTTCCTTCTAATCTCCTGGAGAAGCTTCCTTGCTTTGTCCATGTTACCCATTTTGCAAAATCCACAGATCAAAATATTATAAGCAACAAGATTATTACGGAATCCTCTCTCTTCCATCTGGCAAAAGAGCCCGATTGCTTCCTCAAGTCGCCCTCCTTTACATAACCAATTTAGCAGGGTACAATAAGTGAACTCATTAGGGCCTGCCCCTTTTTGAATCATCATGTCAAAAAGCCTCAATGCCTCATCTACTCTCCCCTCTTTACAGAGTCTCCCTATGACTCCTGTGTATGTGACGACATTCGGATTGAGACCACGACAGAGCATCTCTTGGATCATTCCCATGGCCTCTTCCAGTTGCCCATCCTCTTATAGTCCATGAATTAGAGCATTGTAAGTGTGAGGATCCATGCGGGCATGTGTTTAGTCCCACATCGGTTATTCGGTGAGGAGATTTTGGACACTTATACAAAACTAAGAAATCCAAAAAATGCCTTCTGACTAGCCTTTTTGGGTGAGGTTCTGGGTTATTACAATAAGTATGACATTTGGAGAGAAGCCCTTCTCTGATATTTCATTAGAAAAGCAATTTTGCTTCAACTAATTGCCTCTCCTGACACAATCCATTTATAAAGCCAGTATATGTTACCACATTTCCCTTAACTCCCAAGTTAACCATCCTAGTGTAAAGCATCTTCGCCAACTTCATCTTCCGGTCACTGCAGAGACCAGCTGAGACACAATTGTAAGCAACGACACTCGGAACCAATCCAACTCTCAGCATTTAAGAAATCAAACGCAAGCCCAATTCTGAAATCGAATTACTGCAAACAAAATCAATCAAGATTGAATAGGTTCTGCTATTAGGGCTCGGCCTGTTCTCCGTCAGGCCACGCAGAAGGCCAAACGCATCGAAGACCCTGCCTTTTATGCAGTAGCCCTTGATCAGAGTATTGCAATATCACATTCGGAGAGTAAGACCAGAATCTTATTTCGTCGAACACCTGGCGTCCAAGGCCCGACTCGCAGTAACAGTTGATGAGGATGTTAAGGGTGAGGACGTCCGGGGGAAAGGCTAGTGGCAAGACCTTCAAGAATCCATGTTCTTCGCCATGTTATCGGCAATGGTGTTGGGGAACGCTTGGAGAAAAAGACAAGGGTTTCAGCGCCGGGATGGGCGTCGGGATTTTAGGGGCCGAGGACCCGGTTGTATCCTTCGCGCTCACCAACCGTCAGATCCCATTTCGCTTTGAGATGTGTTGAGAGGGTAACTGACGGAGTTCGGAGCGCTGAATCGAACGCGGGAGAAATTTAAACATATGAACTGTGGATGATCCGACGGTCGACGGGATCAAAGGAAGTATTTCCTTCTTTGGCGCGAAGGATATAACCGGGACTTCATTTGCCGACTATTGAGGTGGCGTGCTCCCAGACGAGGGTAGCCAATCAAGTCGGTTGACCAATTATTAGATGATAGAGGATTTTTTTTCTGGTTTGGCGTCCAAGCATGTGTTTTTGAGAAAAG